>NW_004949101.1:406258-441850 GCF_000317375.1 Microtus ochrogaster | reverse complement strand
CACATACACAGAGAAGTAAATATAGTCTTGGAAAGTTAAACATCCTCATCGGCAGAATGCTCCATAGCTTTACAATGAATTTGCCAAATTGAAAGTTATTCACAAAACGCTCGATGAAGAGGTACATCAAGACAGCACGATTCCCGTTGCACCACTTTGCATGTGTACATGTATATGCATGTGTTTGAACGCTCATGCAAGCACACACACACACACACTGGGGGTAGGGAAGAAAGAGAGATGGGGGCAGGGAGAAAGATGCATGGACAAGGTTTCATGCCAATCCATTTTTTGCCATTGTTTTGGGGGTAGAGTTTGGGTTGGCTTCTTTAGTTTGGATAATCTTCCTCCAGCAAATGTGCTTCTCTTGCATAATAGCTCGTGTTTTTAAGTAAATGGAAACAGCTACTCCCTGCTTGCTCTCTGGCGTAAGTGCTAAGCCTCAGGAATCTGGAACATCCATTGGCCTGGGAGATTGTACCCAGGGGATCAAACTCATCGTAAGACATGCAGCTTTCTCTCTTGCCCCCACCTAGCCCTGTGAATAAATCACAAGCCTAAGAAACTTGGGTTTCTTAGCCCAGTTAAGTAACCAGTGACGTAAGGGTGGCAAGACATGACTCAGAAAGACAGAGAAAACAGTGTCACTGTGAATGGGCCCGGAAGTTGATTCAGCCCTCTCAGTGGAGGGGACAGTCAGGAGTCATGACTTCTTTCTTTATGCTCTTTTTCTGGATATGAAGCAGGGACATGCAGGAAGGTGGTGGTTTGTGGGGAGCCCTAATGACTGCAATAAGGCATAACCACAGTCAGTAGTCACATAGACTGGCCAAGGTTTGGTAGTCAAAACAAAGAGCAGCAGCCAGGGACACATCAGGGAGAGGAGGATACCGGGACTGAGAGCTTCTGAAGCGTGTGAAATCTGCTGTACTTCTCTGCCTGTCACCTGCCACCCTGAGTAGAGCCACATTGCTCGATAATTGCTAAATAGAAAAGCAACCAAACAGGGGTTTCAATTAACTCCCCGTTGGTGGTGTTCATTTTCTTAGCCACATACGCGGCTGATGGTTGCCGGGTCTTCTTTAGAATGCTCTCGGAGGCACGTTACTCACTGCTCATCTTAGACAGCTGTATCTATTTTTAAGCAGAGATTTTCCTTATTCTTAGAAGCGTGGCCCATGCAGCCTAGCATGCATATGAATCACTGAGTTTAGGATGGGCCAATGAATTTGCATTTTGGTTAAGTTTCTAGACAACTGAATTGTGTTTTAATATAACGATAGACATCCTGCATTCCATCCAGTACCACACACTGGAACTACTGATTTCCAAGCACCAGTTTAAGACTGGCTATTTTCCTCTGCTTCTCTTCACTCTCAGATCCCGTAGGGAAAAAGTAGAGCGCCAGAAAAACAAAGTAACACACATAACAAACAAACAAACAAACAAACAAACAAAAAACACCACTACCACAGTACCACCACCTCCACAACCCTCAGCCCTGGCTTTAATATCAGAGTACACAGCCCTTCCCTGGTCTACATTCAGTCTTTTAAACCTATGGGTGTGTCTCTTGTGTCTTCTTAGGCCCCTTGCTTAACAACTAAATAAACAAGATAAGCAGTCACGGCCCAAAGAAGACATTCTTTTTTTCCTTCCTTCCTTCCTTCCTTCCTTCCTTCCTTCCTTCCTTCCTTCCTTCCTTCCTTCCTTCCTTCTCTCCTCCTCCTCCTCCTCCTCTTCCTCCTCATCTTCTTCTTCTTTTTTTTTTTTGGTTTTTTGAGGCAGGATTTCTCTGTTGCTTTGAGGCCTGGAACTAGCTGTTGTAGACCAGGCTGGCCTTGAACTCACAAAGATCTGCCTGCCTCTGCCTCACACTGAATGCAGAGCCTACTGTTTTGTGTGCTGCAGGCAGTGAGGGTCAGGGCTGGCTCCCCCAATCTACTGATCCCAGAGCCAGATCTCTCACCTGCTACAGGTGGTAATGGGTGAGAGGGGGAGGGCATCTTTCTCTTACCCATGCCACAGCATGGCAGACAAGGTAGGGGACAGAATCAGATCTCCTGCTCTCAAGTCCTCAGGGTCAGCTCACTTGTATCCCCAGCCACCAGGTCAGCTCTAGTATACTGTCATGGTGAGTTGCACACCTGTGGTAAGGGGTGGGACCATCTCTCCTGAGGGCAGGAATGGGGCACAGCTCTCCCTTGTGGGGTGGAGCAAGGGTCAGGATCTATCCCAGGGACAGAAAAGGCTAGGGATGGCTCAGCACAGCATGGTCATTGGAACCATGCTGTGAGCCAACTCTTCAAGGAAGATCATGATCTAGAGCCAAGTCCTGAGGTGGCAGATTCTCAGGTGTCTCCTGCGCTTGCTGTGGGCCTAGGACCCAGCTCTGTTCAAGGTCCACATCATGTGTTCTCCACAGCAATCATTTGTCACTGCTCACAGAGTTAGCTGTGAGCTCTTTCGTTGCATGCAGTGCTGGATGTGTACTGCCACTCTGAGCTCACCTGGGGTGGAGTATCTGCAGGGCTGGCTCACACAGGCAGAGCCATGGGGATAGCCACAAGGCTGGGCACCACCAGGGCTTGTGTTGTCTCAAAGTCTTCTTCTCCATGTGGCCACTGATGTGCTCTGTCTTATTTTCCCCCAGAACTTAACAGTCCCAGAGCAGAAATACCATGGGCCCTTTGAAAGGCTTAGACCCAGCCTAGGCAGTCTCTTCCACCACACTGATCTGATCTGATGTGGGATTGCCCTCTGTATGCTGTGAAAGGCATTGGTTAATGAAGAAACTGGCTTTGCCTTATGGGGTAGAACAGAACTAGGCGGGGAAAACTAAACTGAATGCTGGAAGAAGGAAGGCGGAGTCAGGGAAGAAGCCATGGAGCCACCAGAGACAGAAATGCTGAAACTTTGCTGGTAAGCCATTGCCACGTGGCGATACACATATTAATAGAAATGGGTTAAAATTAATATGTGAGAGTTATCAAATAAGCTAGAGCTAATGGGCCAAGCAGTGGCTTAAATAATATGGTTTCTGGGTGATTATTTCAGGAGTCTGGGCAGCGGGGAAAATGAACAGACAGCCTCCTTACAACACTGATCTTTGATCATTTTCTTTGGCTTATTGTTTTAGTGTTTTAACACCGGCTTTCTCTACATAGCCCAGACTGAACCAAAACTTGTGATCTTTCTGCCTCAGCCTCAGGAATGCGGGGATTACAGGTGAGCATTACCACATCCTGATCCTGCTCAACTTTGAGTATTTCTTGGCAGTACTAATCCAACACCATAGCCCAGTCTGCACTAAAGGAGACAACACGGCAGCACTATGGGCAAACTGTTGTCACAAGCCTGCTTGCTCTAAGGGAAAACGAAAAATTAGGAAAAGATCAGTTCTCATCCTGACTGCTAAACGATTGTGTTATTGCTTTATTGCAATCCTAAAGATGCTGACAGGGCTTGCATCTTTAGAAAACTTTTTATTATGTGCCAAACACCACCCCACAAATCAGTCTGCTTATCGACAGCAGTTGTGTCATGAGGACACTGTGCTTTCCCGCTGTAGTCCCTATGCACGTCACCCTTTGTCATAGCGTGTGTGTCACCCTTTGAGGTAGATCTTACATCCTAATGTGGCATAGGGAACACCATTACAATAAGCCCAGTGGCTGTGGTATGTGATCTGAAGCCATATGTCTGAATCAGAAGCACTGACCCTTGTGTCACGGGCATCACCTGGTCCCGTGGAGAAATGAGCCATTCCAGCCCCTCTCCCCAAGCACAGATGGTGACGAAAGCTTCTGCATTTCATTTTGAGGGTTACATCTTGGCTAACAAGCATTAATCATGTCCCTCTTAAGTAATGCTTGAGCATGTTATGGGTTTTATCATGAAGAAAAATTGAACATTTAGGACATAAGCCATATTCAGTGAATACTAAACTATTATTTTAGAAAAACAGAAACAGAAACAGAAACATGGGTGTGGTGTGCTTGTAACTTAACTCAGAGCCTTGGAGCAGTCTGGGATGCCCTTTGGAAGTTAATATGGAACGAAGATGCAATCTGCAGGTTATGGCTTAGGGGTGAGAGATCTTATCAGATCCACCATAAATTCCAGAATATTCCTCTAAGTGTATCTAGAATCTTAACTTCAAACTAACAGAAAAAAAAATCGTGGGCTGTGGTATTAATCAGTGTTCCCTAGAGGAACAGAATTGTTAGTGTGTGTGTGTGTGTGTGTGTGTGTGTGTGTGTGTGTGTGTGTGTGAGAGAGAGAGGGGGGGGGGAATTATAATAGCTTACAGGCTGTGGTCCAGCTATTGCAACAGTGACTGTCTACCAAGAGAAGGTCCGCAAGTCCAGTACTTGTTCAGTCCACAAAGTTGGATGCTTCAGCTGGTCTTCAGTATTTGCCAGAATCCCAAAGAAATAGGCTCTACCACCCGTGAATGAATGGACCTGCCAGCAAGCACAAGCAAAGAGCAAGCTTTCTTCTTCCATGTCCTTTATATACTGCCAGCGGAAGGGGTAGCCCAGATTCAAAGTGTTATCTTCCCACCTCAAAAGATGCAGATTAAAAGTGGATCTTACCCCTTCAAAAGATTTAATTTAAAAAATTCCCCATAGGTGTACCCAGCCACTTGAGTTTTCATTAGTCCCAGATGTTGTCGGGTCAATAATGAAGAACGGCCATCACAGGCTGTCAGCTGCATCGCCTCTCTTAATGGTGGCTTGCTTTTTATTTGCCAGTAAATGGAAAGGTGTCTTCTGTGCTAGCCTACAGGAGCATGCGAGCTTTATGAGAACAAACGTGGTTAATCTGAAGAATCTCATGCATCTTTTCTTCTCTGAGGAATAGCCACCCAGCTTTACCCAGCTTTTCTTGCTGTGGCAACTTAGGCCAGAGTGGAACCTTCCCTTTTTTTTCCCACAATATTAAGAGAACAAATGCCGGGGGTGTGGGAGGGGGGTGTCCCTCCCCCAACGGGTTCCTTCTCCACAAGCTGTCAAAACTCTGGACCAGCTTCTCTCCCCATCGTCCCTCCCCTTCACCATGTTGGTCTCTGTCAATAACAGGTTCCAAGGAGGGAAGGAGTTTGGCTTGTTCAGAGAGGAGAGGAGGCTAGTGGAGAACAACCAGGAATTCCTCTGTGACCAGAAGTACAGAGATGAAGAGAACTTGCCAGAAAAGTTTACAGCTTTCAAACTCCATTTATTTCTCTTTGAAAGCCAGCTGCCCCCTCCACAGTGAGGCATTGGCAGCCTGAGCTGGGGACCCACCTGGACCCTCCAGGCTGCCATCCCTGCCCCTGCCTCTCCCTTCCGCTCTCTCTGCTTTCTCCGCTCATTGTGACCTGCCTTCTGTGTTTTGGCCTAGTGGACTCATTTCTTTCGCATTTCCATTTCTTTATGAAAGCACATGTTACCTGCCTTAATGAGACTGGGGAGTCCTGAGCCTCAAGGCCCCTGCTCTCTGCTTCCTGCTGCCCTGCTTTCCCTAGGCAGAAGGGCTGACATCAAACCAAAAGCTGGAGAGAGTGGAGGCTGCCAACCTGAGCTCCCATGTTTAAAGAGGGCCTCGTCTATCAGTTCATCTTTCTAGGTTTCCAAACTAAATTCAGACTTCAGGTTTGACCCTGGTGGACCCCTCCCTTCCACCCACACTCAGAAGATCCTGAGCAGGCACAAAGTTTTAGGGCACCTAGGATAGCTTCATGCTTCTGATGTTCCTGCATTTTCTAGTATCAGCCACCTAATGCCTCACAGACGCAAGTGATTCCCGTTAGTTCTGGCTGCTCTCCATCCTCAGTGACATGACCCAAGATGGGGAGAAATGAAACAACTGTTGGAGTCCTCCAGAGGAACTAGAAGGAACATGTGGCTTTGCTCTCTTGACCCTACTTTCACAAACAGCTCAGAGGGACAATGCAGTTCCACTGTCCCTTGCTAGGGCAGGAGAGGGCTTTGGAGAGAGACGCAAAGACAGTGGTATGGGGGAGTCCCACTTTCTGGAAATATGCTGAGAGTACCAGGTCGGAAGAGGAGCCAAGTGATCATGTTGATCCTTAAACAGAGAAACAGGCTGTCCCACAAACAAAATGTCCCACTCTGTCTATTTTCCTATCCATCCTGTCCTTCCCATTCACTTACTCTGCGCTTCCTTATCGAGTACCTATTACAAGCTTTATGTCCTAAAAAAAAGAGAGGAGAGACAGACAGACAGACACACACACACACACAGAGGGAGAGGAGAGACAGACAGACAGACACACACACAGAGGGAGATGAGAGACAGACAGACAGACAGACAGACAGACAGAGGGAGAGGAGAGAGAGAACAAGCAGCTCTCACCCCACCCTATGTCCCTGTGTTTCTGTCACATGTCCGGCAGAAACGTGCAAAAGTCACCATGTTTAAAGTAACCACCAGTCAGTCCCAAACCTCCCCTACCCCATCCAGGTTCTGACAAAAGACAGGGGAGTAAATCTCACATCAGAGGACAATATTACAAAGCCACGGTCCCCAATTGGCTTAATTTTTGTTCTGGAATCAAAGTAAAACTTTATCCCATGAAATAGGTCATGTGATTCATGGGACCAGTGGAAGAGGTTAAGTTTTATAGGCAGAGAAGGGCTGAAGAGGGGGGAAAAAGCAGGAGTTGAACCTAGTTATTTTAAAGTGTGTTCTTCATAACCCAGAGGTCACAGAACAGTAGGAAGTTAGCTGATTAGTTCTCATCGGGTCACGTGAGTCACTTCCAGAGTGAAAGGATTAAGGCAGAAGGAATATCTAACCCTGAACTCTTAGAAGGCCAGACCACTTCATTTCAGGTAAGCAACCAGGAATTTGAGCTCGTTTGATTCTATTTTAATTTTTATCCTGGTCTTTCAGGAATCAGTGCAGAAGCTTTATCTAAAGCCTGGCCTCCTAGATTTTTTGTTTCCAGAGCTAGAAAACCAAGCCTAAAGACAAGCACTCTGCTTGTCTTTCTTTGTCTTGCGCCCTGGTCCCTTCCCATGATGTTTATTTAGCATCTGGAACACAAGTCCGACAGAGCTCATGGGAGGCACCTTCTCAAACAGCAGGTTGACAATCTTGTAGATGTCTTTGCAGCAGACATTTGTTTCCTGGGGTTTCTGAAAAAGAAGCATCTGAGGCCAAGGTGGGGCACTCTGGGCTCCTCTGCAGCCCCTATCCTTGCTAGGACCTCATGATTTCTAGGATACATTTCTCTGTACATCTGTGTCCTGCTCACAGCTTACTAAAGGTGCCAGACATATGAGATCAGGACCTGTCCTGATAACCTCATTTGGCCTTATCATCTCCAGAAAGAGCAGACCTTCAAACCAGTTACTTCTTGATGTACTAGGAATGGGGGCTTTGCCATGGTAACTAGGGAGGAAGGCACTATCCGATTGATGGCAGAGGTCATTCCACTCAAATCACTGGACTCCTTACGATTGTCCCACCTCCCAAATACAACAGATATGCCTGGAGTATGAAGGGCCAAACAATAAGCAGCCAAGTGTGTTAGTGTGCGCTGCTAGACAGAAGAAGAAATGGAAGAAGTACCCTCTTACTGACACCACCATGGAGACTTTCAGGTGAGAATGCCTGGTGAACAAAATCCTAAAGGGAAAGGAGCTGGGGAAAGAGTTTAGTAGGCAAAGTGCTTGCTGTGCAATCATAAGGACCTGAGATACCCCAAAACCTGTGGGGGTCTAAGCTAAGCATTGTAGTCAGTTTCCTTAATCCCAGCATTAGAGATGCAAAACCAGGAGAAACCCAGGGACTCACTGGCCAAGAAGCTGAACTTAATTTGTGAGCTCCAGGTCTCATGGAAAGACCCTATCTCAAAAGACAAGGCAGACAGGACATGAGAAACGACACCCAAGGTTGACTTCTGCCTTCCACATGCACACACACACACACACACACACACACACACACACACACATGTACCCACTCACACATGAACATGTACACACAGTTTGTTTGTTTGTTTGTTTGTTTGTTTATTTATTTATTTAAATAAAAAATGGAAGAGAAAGGGATGGGAAGGGATGCAAGAAAGAAATGTGCCCATGAAAGCCAGGCTCCCTCCTGGGTGTGTGACTCTGACAAGGGACTTCCAATTGCTGTAAGTCCACCAGGTCTATTCGCTTCTTCTCCTGGGAAATGATTTGGCATGAGAAGCCTGGTCATCCATTCTTTACCACCCAATAGAGAAACAAGACGTCTCCTTTCTATTCTCCCTCCAACCTCATACTAGTCATGAACTTGTTGCTGGGACAGTAGTTCTGACTCGGTGGCAATTCCTGCTCTCGCTCCTAGACCTCTCAGGCCCCAAGAGGAGGATGAGCTGGATGCTGAACCATATTTTCCCAGTACTTAGGCTGCCCATAAGAGCACTCTTGGCAGGCGCTATGTCTCGAAGGACCTGTCACTGACAGTCTGTGCTTCCTCTTGAGTGCTCTGAGGATGTCACCAAGCGTCACAGACAGAGTTCTCTGGGACACTGTAGTCTGAGGCGCACCAGTTACAGTGGAGTCATTTGAGTCATTTCCCTCAACACCCTGACTCCAGCTTGCCACCTGACTGCTGTTTCAATCAGGTGAAAAGTCTCAGATGAACCATCTGTCCCTAGCCAGGCTGAGAGCCATGGGACTGAGATATTTAGGTATTTTCAAACAGACATGGTCTCCATTTGATTAATTGATACAAAGAACTCTGATCCCAGAGCTAAACGGCTGGAACAGCTAAGGCAAATGCCCTGTTCCAGAGAAAACTCTCAGAGATGGGCCACTACTTTCCAAAGGGTTCTTGGTCCCAGAGCTCTGCAGATGACAGAAAGATGGAAAGGGAGATTTCCAAAAGACTCATTTGCAGTCAGTCACTCCATATAGCCACCCCTCATTCCAGAAGAACCTTGAATTTGTACCAAGTTTCCCAGAACAGGACAGGATCTTATCTAGCATAAGAATACCCAGAGCTTGGTAGTCCACAAGCACTAGGACTGTGTCAGTGTGATGCCATAAAGTGGGACAGGAGGCAGGCAGGGAGGGGGGACGGGGGTGAAGAATGGGGGGAAGGACTCTTTAGGAGCGAGATGGTAGACAGAGACCCTGAGTTTGCTATAGGCAAGATAGTGCATCAAAATCTTTCCTACAAAATGCATCCCCCTGCCACAGAGACCCTCATGTACTAGAATCAAGTTACCCATTTCCAAGTCCCTGGAGGCAGTTTCTCAACCTCCCACAAGTTTCAGTTGAGAAACCATGAACGCAAGAATTTTTTAAAGCAATGTTTGCTATAGCATGTGACCTCACGGATAATATTTCTAATTAAAGAGAAAACCGTGAACAGCTTTCCTTTCCCTGGAACCAGATGCAGGACACAGTGAGGTATGATCTGTAACTGGCCTGGCCTGATCGCTTAGCTACCGACTGAGGACTTCTATGTAACCACACGTTATACCCTCCCCCCCCCCCGGCTACCATCCCAAATATGCAACACACATCTGCTTCACTCTGTAGAGTTTATCTTGTAGCTACATCTTTTGATGCAGGGCATGCGTTTTTAATTTTTATCTCCCTCCTCCTTCTACATCCTGATGATTTCTTAATAGGAGGGTAGTACCACATTGAAAGAATGTTTTAAGTCTGTTTCACAGGGCTGTGTGTGTGCGGTTCAGCAGCACAGCACATGGCTAACACATGTACTTCTCCGGATTTGATTCCAGAGCCGATTCATACACATTGTTCAGCTTTTCCTAAGTCGTGCAATATTTCCAGAGTCGGCTGACACTCACTGTGGGCACTAGTTAGCGATGCTAAAAGTCCCACTTTTGTGAAAACTGCTAACTCACTTGAAACCTCGTGTGCTGTGAGCTGAGCAGGCTGTGAGTCAGGTTCACTGGCCAATCAGGGACAGCGAACATGTGTCTGGATGAGGCAGCAAAGGTTCTCTAAAGGGCATCTGGTTCATCCAAAAGGGGATGCTCAGAAATGCTGAGTGTCTTCCCGGTTCCATTCTAGGACAAAATGTCACAATGTCACAACCTATCACTCTGAGGAAGCCCTGAGTGTAGCCCGTGTGTGCCAGGACAAGGGACCTTCTGTTCTACACTGTCATATGCCATGTAACAGCAGTAACAGGGCTTAGTAGTGTAGACAATGCATAGATATAGTCACTTCCTCTCCAAAAAAAAAAAATCAAATAAAAAATTCCAGGAACAAATAATTCATCTGTTTTAAATAGCATTACTGTGATTATTCTATCTCATTAGCTAATGTTAACCTCATATTGTGGCTGATTCATATGGTAAATTTTTATAGCTACGGATGTAGAGGGGAAAACGTCATATGCCTGGGATTTGCTACTCCCCATGGTTTCAGATACCTGGTCAAGGTCTTGGGACCCCCCCCCAGGTGGTAGGGCTATATTTTCCAAATTACTACGTGATTTTAAGCAAGTCACTCGACTTCTCTCAGCCTGCATTTCAACAAAATGGAGACTAAGTTCCAGGTCCCCGCCAGCATTACCAAAGGGGATAAAAATGTTTTGCCACATCCAGAGTACTGAAAGGGACACACGATTGTTATCTTTGTTACTCATACTCGAAAGCTGGCAGCCAGTGCCCAGAAAAATGCCCTCTGCCCTAACAAACCACACCCCGACTGGCCTCTAGCTATAGCAATGCCACTTTTACTCGGGAGTCGGGAGGGAAGGAGGCTGTGAAGGCCAAGCAGGCAGGGAATGGGATTCCGGGAAGGAATTCTTGCTCTGACTCTACACTGAGGACAGAAGCTCAGGTCCAGAGATCAGTGGGGGAAAGGTCAGCTACCACACTGGGCCTTCTACATGCCACTCTGGTGACCACTGTGTTTCTGCATGCCGGAACCCAAGGAGGATCTAGCCCTCGCTGATGGAGGGACCTCCTCAGCTATAGGGAACCCTGCTCGAATCCCCCCCCCCCAGTGCTGGCTTGTCTCTCTTAGGTGGATGGCATTCCCCAGCAGACATAGAAACAACTTGGGGAAACTCACCTTGCACTGGTGCCAACAATTTGAAAGAACATAGAAACAATATTCAAAAGCTAGAGACACGCACATTACACAAATATCTAATACCATCCTTTGACAACATTCGTGTTCTAATATTGTGTTCTTGTACACTTCAAAATATAAGTCACATCTTTTTTTTTTTTTATCTCCAGTGTTTCACTCTGTTATCAGAGGCTGGGAGCAGGTAAGTTGTGTTTCTCACAGTAACAGGATTTTCATGCAGGCTGTGTTACTCTTCTGGGCTCTGCCTGGAGCACCGTGTCAGCATTCATGGTTCCTGAAGGCAGCTGTGAAGTCTGGGGTCCCCGCCTCCATGGCTGGATCTTACAAGAGCGAGCATCAGAGAGAGTGGCTGGATAGATGCCGCTGTCTTTCATCCCCCTCCATGCACTCTTTAGTCTGAAATCAAAGTCTGAGGGCAAGGACAAAGGAAGGGGCTTAGTGTGACATTTCCCTTCCCCGGGTTGAAGTCATTAGTGACAGGGAAACAGGAAAGGGGCAACGCCTTGTTTGGAGAAGGGAAATGCAGAGGAAGTGTGGGCAGGGTGGAGGGAACAGGAGCTCCCTGAAGGGGGACTGAGTGCTCAGAAGGTCACTCCTAGCTCAGGGGAGACGCCAGCTGGAGGTGGGGTGGGCAGCCAAGCAGCCAAGCCTGAGAGGGGACAGAGAGGGGATAGCCACTTCCAGGATTGTACTGTAAAGACAATTTACAGGAGGCATTGTTGGCCCTTTCACTGGACACAAAATGCAAGCCTAGGATTCCCACACATCTTGGCCCTGGGTTTTCCATCCAGGCTCAGCTCACAGTGACTGAGATGCAGTTGTCCCCACAAATCCCAGGGAGTCTGACAAACCTAGTGAGACTAATCAGGAGGTGTCCCCTGGAAACCATGGCCTCTCTGATCAGCAGCATTGATTGGATAGAGCTAGATGTACTGAGACCTGCCTTGAACACATGACAGAGCTTCTCTTGTTACCACTTCCTTCTGCAGCAGGGTTCACTGAGAAATTTCCAGCAGGGAGAAGACTTTTCTTTTAGCCTGACATGACAATTTTTGAAGGTAACGAATATAATGCCTTTGTCAACATGGAGAAAAGAAATAGAATAAAACTGAACTTGAATCAGCCTGTGAGTTAGACAAGAGGGTTTTCTGGATGCATGCATGCATTTGCATGGTGTGATGGGTACGCCCAGCTGTTCTTTTCAAAATACGTGTGTGTGTGTGTGTGTGTGTGTGTGTGTGTGTGTGTGCTGGTGCAAGCGTGCGCGCACGCGCGTGTATGTTAGAGATCAATCAAAGGGTACTGGCAGCTCCTCTCGGATCTGATCCCATACTTTGCACGGATGTGGATTACCCACTTATAAACTGGAGCTTCGTGTGGCCCAGTACACAGAGTCAGAGAAGCACAACCCCAGAGCATAGGTCTGAAAAGCTAATTGCAGTTTTCACTCCTATGCCTGCGACTAGACTGAATTCCAAACTACAGCGACACTGTACTAAAGTCTCCCAACAGGAGATTAATGTCCTGGCCTTTAACTCTGCAGTCTCTCACTTGAGATGACAAAAAAAAAAAAATTACTGACACATCTGGCCTATTGGTGTTTCCTACTTAACCTTATCTGTGCTATATGGGCACTTTACAGACTTGAAACTGTCCCACCTTTTCTGTGTATGACAGGAACTCTTCCAAACAGAGGTGGTTATGTGGCTCAGTGGGCAAGTTAGATTACCTGAGTTTGAGTCCCAGAACCCATGTAAAGGTAAAAGGAAGAATCAACTCCACAAAGCTGATCTCAAACACACCAAACATACACAAAGACACACACATACATACACACACTAACAACAACAACAATAATAAATAATTAAATAATCAAAACAAAAAAGGATGCATGGAACTGATCCGAGAGGCAAGCCTCTCCTTCCTACACATCCTTCTCCAAACAAGGCTATGGCTCCACAGTCCCCCTCAATGTTATGCCTCCCCTAGCCAGAAGACCTCTCGCTAGGCTCTATTTCCACAAAGACCTTTCGCCCACTCAGTCTTGTCTTTACTGTCCCAATGGATTTCACATCCTTATCATTACTGTCCAGCACCAAGCTCCCCAGTAGCAAGCATGGGATGAGACTGAACTGGAACCTTTAGTTCTCTGTGCAAGACATAGGGTGAGGCCACAAAGAGCAGGGGAAGAAATCTCGGGAACTTATTTTTCATGTGAGCCAAGCTGTCTTAGTCCTTCCCATTTCAAGCAGTATAGACTTCTGCAAAGAGAAGTTCATGGTGATGTGTTCAAGCCAGGGTAATGCAACTCACAACCCAGACCCCTGTGGTGTAGGAGGTTCTTCTTGTCTATGTGTTGCTTTCATTGGTTGAATAAAGAAACTGCTTTGACCTTTTGATAGGGCAGCACTTAGATAGGTGGAGCAGACCAAACTGAATGCTGGGAAGAAGGGCAGTGTGGCAGATACCATGAATCTTCTGCCTGAGATGGATGTAGGTTAGAATCTTGCCGGTAATCCACAGTCACGTGATGATACACAGATTTAATAGAAATGGGTGAATCAAGATGTGAAAGTTAGCAAATAAGAGGCGAGAGCTAATGGGCCAGGCAGTGATTTAATGAATACAATTTCTGTGTGATTATTTCGGGTGTAAGCTAGCAGGGCAACCGGGACCAAAAGCAGGCCTACTCCTCCTACTACACCCCTGAACACAAAGATCCTGATTTTCCTGGGATGAGGGGCTACCCTTTGGGCCATCTGTGAGATTCTCCTAAGGGAGCCGTCTTCATCTTTCTCCCAGACATTGGGTAATCTGGTATCCAGGCAGGGTCTTTGCCTGTGGACATTCATAGACAGGTTTTGCTACCTGTCAACTTCTTTGACGTGTCTGTGGTCTTCATGCCGCCTCTGCTGGCACTGGGATGTCCTGTGGCCTTCATGCCGCCTCTGCTGGCACTGGGATGTCCTGTGGCTGTAAACTTCTTGCCATCTCTTCAAGACCAAAACCGTGTAAACCGTAAGGGAGTCACAAAAAAAGCACTCAAAGTATGACTAAGCAATTTCAGCATGCTTGGGCAATGCTAGCACATGAGCGTAGGTACAAAACCCTAACGTCATTTCACTGTTCTCTAATCCTCAGAGGGAGATGGCAGCACTCTGTCTTGGCTCCCTTCCTGGTGGAACTCACGTGGTTGTCACCCCTAATAAAATATGTGCACTTGTGATCGTCACCTTGGTATTTATTTGTTTTGGTCAGTTTTTTGTTACTGTAACAAATACCTCAGCTATTCATTGTATTGAAAGAAAAAGTTTATTTGTATCTGTTTGGGAGGTTTCAGCACATGACTGGCTAGTACCATTGCTTTGGGGAAGGAGACTATGGATGGAAAGAACAAAGACATGATAGGAAGTGAAAAAGAAAAAGAAGGGAATGGAACCCCACAATCCCCTTCAATATTATGCCTCCTGTAGCCAGACCTCTCACAAGGCTCTATTTCCTAAATGTTCCACCACCTTCCAGAAGCACCACTGTGAGACCAGGCCTTTCAAATCCATACTACAGCATGTCATCCTGGGGTCCCTCCACTGGGCTGGCATAGAACAAACAGAAGCCCATTAAGTAATATGTTAAGTGATTCTGTAAGCCACAGGATGTGAGTCCTGTAGACATGGAATCCCTGTCCTTCGGGAAGTCACCCTTGGTCTGCTGGAAACAGAGTAACACACAGCACTGATAAAATAATATTGAGTTCAAAGAGG
This sequence comes from Microtus ochrogaster, assembly GCF_000317375.1. NCBI lineage: Eukaryota > Metazoa > Chordata > Mammalia > Rodentia > Cricetidae > Microtus > Microtus ochrogaster. The sequence continues at coordinate 427,011 of NW_004949101.1, read as the reverse complement.
ACCTCTGGTGTGAGCAAAGCCTAGGGTATAAGTCACATGACAGCAGTGGAAGTTCTATAGGCCTCCAAGGTATATAGAAATGAGGCCAGTATTTCTCAGAGCCAAAGGGATACAGAACCCAGATGTATCCACCCAACAGCTAAGCTCTGGCGTTTCCCATTCAGGATGAGGAGTCCCTGGGAGCAGTACCTCAGCCCCTAGCATCATTTGTGTGGATCACATATGTTACCTATAAGAAGTCTAGCAATGCTATGTAAAGGTCTGCCCACAACCTGGCCGTGCCCTGCATCTCAGATGGACCCTAAGATCTGGAATCCCCAAGGACACCAAGAAAACACAGCCCACAGAATCAACTGACCAGTATTCATGGGGGCTCACAGAGACCAGGGAGCCTGTAGGGCTCTGACCTAGGTCCTCTGCATATATGTTAGGGCTGAGCAGCTTGGCTTTTTATGGGATTTCTAACAGTGAGAATGGGGCCTGTCTTCGATGCTTTTGCCTACTTGTGGGATCTTTTTCCTCCTACTGGGTAGCCTTGTCCAGCTTTGATGTAATGGTATGTGCCTGGTCTTTATTGTAGCTTGTTATGCCGTGTTTGGTTGATGTCCCTTGGAGGCCTGCTCTTTTTCTGAGGGGAGGTAAGGGGGTGAGTTTGGGGGAGAAGGGAGGTAGGAGGTAGATATTGGGGGGAGGAAAATTGTAGTCAGGACGTAATATATGAGAAAAGACTTTTTCAATCATTTTTATTGCACTATATATTTTTCTCAGCTCTCCTCCCTTCCTCTCCCCTCCCCTTCTACCCTCTCCCATGATCCCCATGCTCCCAACATACTCAGGAGATCTTGTCTTTTTCTACTTCCAATGTAGATTAGACCATGTATGTATGAGAGAAGAATTTAAGAGAGGCAGAGAGAGAGAGATCTGAAACCCTGAATGTTGAGTACCTAAGGTATTACAAACGCAGAATAACTTGGAACCTGCTGCCTGTCAAGACATCAACAGTGGCCTGCTGTCCTACTGTCGCAGACATGGATAGTGGCCCACTGTCTGTCTGTCACAGACAAGGACAGTAGAGGGGCTAAGGGAGGAGCTTTGAACATCAGAGTGTGGCTGGCTGCTCTTACCCTCCTTTAGATATCAAGATGGACCCTAGCTCAGACAGGTCCTGGATTTCTGGTAGACATAACTGCAGAGAACCAGGTAGCAGGCTCCGACTGGTGATACCTCCACTTCTACCCTGGCCCTGCTTAGGAAAGAAGCCATACCTGTCGTGTCTTTATGGATATCTACCCTGTCTTTGTTCCTACCAGGCAGGCCCCTCTCAACAGCCTGGGGAGATGTAGGCGGCAAAGAAGCCAACCCTGCCCTCTGCTGGCAGAGCCTTGCTCAAACCTGAAAGCCAGTCTGCAAGAACTAGATTCTTCTGCACATTTTCTCCCTCTAGGGATTGATCTCTCAATGCCCATCCTCTTGAGGCATGGAAAGTTGTCTGAGAGACAGGAGGCAGCCCCCTTTGCAGTTCAGACAGCTGCTGCAGGCAGGCACTCTGCATTCAAGCTGTGGAAGGGGAGCTGGTGAGTGCCTGGCAAACACTGGCCAAGCTGGCCAAGCACCATTAATTTCATGGACAGCAAGTCCACATGCTGCAAAGGAACCACGAGGCACATACATACTCTTTAACTTTGACATTACCCTTGTGTCCACTCATAAGCCTCTAAGGAAAAGCCACTTTGATCATTTGCGACCATAACTGACCTTCTTCTAAAACAGTATTGCCCAGCCAGAGCCTTCCTTTAGCCATCTAATAAGGCTCACAAATTTATCTGGAAGTTTTCAAAAAAGAGCTCCAGCCTCCCAGGACAGTGACAGAATGGCAAGGAAGACATTTAACAGACAAAGCCACAAATTTGACAGAAGTTTTAAAGGGAACCCCAGAAACATTATTGTAAAACCTGCCCCAGCTTTGCATCTCTGTTGAGGTCAAGCATGAAACCTCATACAGCCCTGGGCTGGCAACCCAGTAAATGGCACTGACAGATAATTCAGCTAAAGCACATCTGCAGGCAAGCCCCACAGACAGAAGAACTATGAGTCAATGTGAAACATCTGGACACCAGGGGGCCGGATAGACCGACAGGGATGGCCAAACAAAGAGGACCCAGTACATGAGAGCATTCTTGATTCAACAGCTGAGGTAACATCTCTAGACCCCACCAAATGCCTTTGCAGATTTCTCTTCCTCCTGTGTGGAGATGACGTAAGAGGGTCACATCACATAGGGCTGGCAACAGAGAGCAGAAAGAACAAAAAGGAAGCCCCACCCATATTCCAGGGAAAGGGCAGTTGGAAGCAATAAAAACAGAGCCTAAGAAACTGTGTCTCAGGAATGATGCATTGGTGGACACTGTCACTTTTCAGCATCTCGGCGTCCTCTATAAACCATATTACCTGAGAAGCTTTGTAAAGAACCTGGCTTCTAAGGCTGAGCCACCTGTATTTAACCCAGATTCTTCTGATGTAACTGAGGCTTGAGAACTATGACCTCTTCAAAGTTTTTCTGAGGTGGGCTGGCTGGCACCTTCAGCCTGAGAGGTCCCTCAAGGACAGTATGGCTACAGGGGCAGGAGTCTTTATGGTCAAAACAAAACTAAAGGCTGAGCTGAGGTCCTCAGAATTGCAGATAATTTATTGTTCCCTTGCTTCTCCTCTGGCTCACACCAGGCAGAAGTGAAGAAAAAGAGGAGGGGAAGGAAGGGAGAGGAGAGAGAGAGAGAGAGAGAGAGAGAGAGAGAGAGAGAGAGAGAGAGACAGAGAGAGAGACAGAGAGACAGAGACAGAGAGAGACAGAGAGAGACAGAGAGAGACAGAGAGACAGAGAGACAGAGACAGAGAGAGACAGAGAGACAGAGAGAGAGAGACAGAGCCACCTCTCTGCTAGCAGGAATTACAGGGTGCAAACAGGCAGTAATAAGAGTCGGTCCCGGTTTCCAGTGTTTTCTCCCTCTGCCTGCTCTATTCATTTGGGATATTTTCCAGGAGAAAAAGCCTCCATTCACTGTGAGAAAGTACAACACACATTCCTGAGATATCTGATGAACAAATATTATTTCATGATCCATCCTGCCAGCTACATTGTGTGGATGTGGTTTGGTTTCCCCTCTTCTATTCAGATGGCCTGGCTGGGTCGCCATCTGTCCCCTCCTTTGCTCTTCTCTGCTTATCTCTTTCCCCTTCCCTCTTGTCCTTCTATCTTTGGGCACTGTATCTCTCTCCACTGAAATGTTCAGCCTCAAAAAGGAACTAAGTTGTTTTCCAACAGGTAACAGGGAGAAGGAGATGGGGGCAGAGAAGGGGCGAGAAGGAAGAGGAAGATAGGCAAAATTTAAATTCAAGCTGATCTTTACCTAGAAGGGGGGAAATGCCTTCTAGAGTGCTCGCTGGGTTTGTCCCACCAAGAGGATGGAGGCTTCTGGGAATAATGTTCCTGGGGGTGCTCAGTAGCCCACAAGGGTTCCAGAACATCCCATATCTCCTACTACTCTCAATTTTGGTGATCAAGCTTGTGCCCAATTTCAGGTTCACCCATTTCAATATGCCAGTTGAAAGAACAAAATTAATAGCAGAAAGCAGAAAGGGAAGATTTATTCAATGTGGCCACGTTGGAGAAAGACACACAGAGACCCAACACATTCTCCACATCTGTGTTTAGTGTCCCGAAGTTTAAACACAGGATCACGGATATGCACACCTAAGCACTGCTAAGCAGTCCTGGCTAATGTGTGGTCCCAACCACCTTTGGCCCATCATCATCTGGGCTTTAGTATCCTGCAAGGTGGTCTGACAAGTTATTAGAACTGTGTGCAATCCTTTTTGGGAGACAACTTGCCCCTTTGGTTGGGTCCCTTCCCTTCTTCTAGCATGAGATTCCTAGAGAAATTCCTATTCTCTAGGTACACTGTTCCGACATTCTGAGAGACACAGCATCTCTTTAGAGTATATTTATTTCTGCAAGCCGCATACACTACCTTATTCCACAGTCCTAGCAGACCTGTGTCTTCAGAAACCACCCAAGTACCTTGTGTGTCCAATATGAGCATGCTCACAGACCCTGGAAATGTCTAAGTGGCCACCAGCTACTTCCAGCCCAGGACAGACCATGTTAAAGCAGCAACCAAGGGAAGGGAAAGCATTTCTGGATGGATTAACCAGTGACTGCCTAGGCTGAAGATGGTGACAAGCAGGTAAGATGATTACAGGCTCTTCCAAGAACCTCCTGGGGGTAATGGCCAAAAACACAAAACACAAAGAAGGCATCCACCACTCATAAAGCATAGCCCACAAGCTTTGAACCTGTCTGGTCTCTCAGACTTCCTGGACTGAGCCTAGGATGAGTGATGGGCTCAGAAGAATCACTGAGGAAAAGCAGACATCCAGGAGGCACCTTTATTTACTGAGGACAAGAAGTCTTCTTTAACATACCGCAGAACGTCTGTGAGTAGCGCTGTACTTTGCAAGTGTACTTACATTTTGCATCTTCAGCAATGTGGAAAATTTCCCATATAACCTAAGGATGCCAGAAAATGGGACTTGAGTCAGCACATACTCTGATCTGGCTCTGTTTTATCTCGATTTTATGTGTGGAATGCTGCAGGAATAAGAGCCAACCGTCGCTCAGGAACTCTCGGGCCCAGCATGTGCCCGGCAAGCTCGGTTGTGGATACTGTAGATGGAGATACCGAGCAAATAAACAGAGGTCTATGCACATGGGGTTTATGTTCCAGTGGGGGCTGTTCAGGTGACCACAAACGCTGCACAAGGAAAGGGCTCTTCCCCTAAACCAGTTTTAAATGGTGTTTATGCTAGGGCCTGCATAGACTGTCTCCTTAGACAGGGTGTTCAGAGACAGGGTGTCCACTGAACTGGGACCTCATATGAAAGTGAAGCCACCTGCACAGATCCTGAGCAGGGCCAATGGCTAGGGTGCTCAGAAAATTCAAGAACCCAGAGGCTAACAGGGCTGGTGTGGCAAAGAACAGAGCGGAAGTCAGTGTGTTAAAGCAGAACAACACCAGAGTCTACCATGGGAGATGCCTGTCCAGCAGGAGGCAGATTCCAGCATCCTTCTTAGCACTAATGGTGAATGAAAGGACAGTCTGGGCCTGGGCCAGCACTGGTGTGTTGTGAATCCTGCAAGCCTATACTAGAGATTAACTCTATGGGGATGAATCATAACAAAAGAAACACCCAACCTTATACTTAGCCTGTCTTTGAACCAAAATGTTACTGAATGTCATCCCTGTTTGGTTATCAATAAAGATTTTTTGGAAAACAGGACCCAGAATGTAAACTGGTGTGGCCACTGTGGAAACCAGTATGGACGTTCCTCAAAGCATTAAAGACACAACCATCATGGGATCCATCTGCAGCAGTATGAAATGACTCCAGGTCACAATAGTTCAGAGGGTACCTGCATGTCCATGTTTGCTGAGGCACTAGTCACTATCATTATCAACCCAACCTAGGTGTTAGCTAAGAGACCAAAAAACACATTGAAATATGGTATACTTGTCACAGAAGCCTCTTTTTGCAGTAGGTGGCAATTAACATAGAGAACCACAACTGGGCATGGTGCATGGCATAAGAGAGCACAGAATACTCCATCCTATATGAGACATGTGTACCATACCATGCCTCAGGAACTACTGTGCAAGATGAGTGAAAGGCTGTAAGAGACGAAGTGTTGGATGACTATAAGAAAATTGGTTTTTAGACACAGCAGACAAGCTGCCTATATGCATTCACAGCAGTTGAGACAGCACGCACAAGCTCAAGGAAAAAAATTCCAAAATGAAGTCCTTCCCGAATAGTACCACCCAATGGGGACCAAGTGTTCAAACCGTAAGCTCTTGGGGTATATTTATCAGTCAAGCCACATCTGGGTTTCCCCTAAGTCTACAGAGTGAGTTCCAGGACAGACTCCAAAACTACTAGAACCCTGTCTCAAGAAAAAAAGGAAGGGGGAGAGAGAGAGAGAGAGAGAGAGAGAGAGAGAGAGAGAGAGAGAGAGCGAGCCTTTGTTTTTGCTTTAAGGAAAATAAGAAATAAGATACATTAAGGCTGGAGATATGGCTTAGTAGTTAGGCGTACTTTCTTCACAACCATGAGGAACTGAATTTCTCTCCCAGCATCATATAAACATCTGGGGACAGTCACAGGCATTCCAGTAACTCCAACACTGTGGGCGGAGAGACAGAAAAATCACAGCAGCTTGTTGTCTGTCAGCCTAGTCAAAAAATTAGAGTTCCAAGTTCAGGAAAAGACCTTGCCTTAAAGGAATAAAGTGGAGAAAACTAGCAGAGGACACTTGATGCACACATGTGCACATCATGACCCCTTGTATATAAACACATCTTTTTAAAATAGAAAATCACTTACTCTGATGCAATATGAATGACCATGGTCCAGGAGCATGAACTCAGTTATGTAGATACTGAGCCATGTGCTTTCATGGAAGAAGTGGAATGAGCTCTATAGCTACAGAAGAGAGAAGATCATAAATCAATGCATTTGTTGAACAGACTGACAGCATTTTAAGGAAAGTGGGATTCAGCAAGGCCTCTCTCCTGTCAATGTCAGGTCTTATAGCATTCTTGGTTTTAGAATTGATAGGCTGAAGACCAGCTAAGCAGAGCCAACAGTTCTAAGAATTACAACTCACAGCCACAAAACATTAGGTCAACCACAGAAGTTGAGACTAAATGCCTTTTAAAGACACAAATGTGGCCAGAGATAACTTTGGCTCACGACCTGCCATATTCCATCATGAAATCACCACATTCTAGTCAGCCAAGGTCAACAGTCTTCAGGTGCCTAGTACAGATGGGGCTTCTTAAAAGAGCTTCGGCTCACTAGCCAGTGTTATTCAGTGAGTGGCTAAGACTAATCCCCGGCAAGGAGCTCCAAGAAAACACAAGTGGCAGAGCCATTCTGGCCAAGGTCAGGACACTAGAGGAGGCCAGGGCATTGCAGGGAGGGGGCGCTAACCTCCACAGCTCTAGCAAGAGCCTTTGAAAGCAAGAGCATCCCCACTGAAACTCAAGCAGGATTCATGTCCATCGCAGCCAGAAGGGCCAGGGACGGCAGATGGCAGGGCATGGTGTATAAAGGTGAAATTCCCTGGGCAAGATTATTAGTGTGCGATTTCTACTACATACCAGCTGCCCTGGATTTCCTTCTAAGATAGTCTTATTTTACAAACCCCACTTGAGACATTTTAAAGAAAGCATGAAACATCTGGCGTGACTAGACATCATGAACTCTCTACCAGAGACAAAAGCAATTAGAGACGCAGGACACTTAAACCTGGTCACTCCAGGAAAACACCCTTCAGGTGGTTTTTTTTGGTTTGGTTTGGTTTGGTTTGGTTCTTGGCTGTGGCATGTCCTACTGAATGATGTCAATATGTTTTATTGCCATTGGTTAATAAAGAAGCTGATTTGGACAACAGCCAGGCAGAATAGGGCCAGGTTGGAAATCCAAGCAGAGATACAGGGAGAAGGGTGGAGTCAGAGAGATGCCAGCAGCTGCTGGGGAAGCCAGATGTGAGATAGCAAACCTCATCGTAAAATATAGAATAATAGAAATGGGTTAATTTAAGTTGTAAGAGCTAGTTAATAGCAAGCCTGAGCTAATAAGACAAACAGTTTGTAATGAATATTAAGTCTTAGAGTGGTTACTCAGGAACTGATGGGTGGGAGAGAAATGCCCAGTTACAGCTGTTTTGTTTTGCCACATTTTATGCTTCTTCAATACGTCTAAATAAGTTATCAATTCTACTCGACTTGATGCTCTAAAGGAACTTGCTAGCAGATTTAAGCCCTTTGTCTCACCCTGTATAGCTCTCAGCAGCAGCAACTGATAAATCAGCTTTGATCTAACATGGAATTTTGAGCATACTGTCACCTAAAAGAGGTACTCCAGCTCAACCACACATCTCCCTGGCTAAGCCATAGCTCTGTGCATAGTGGAGCTGAACTCTACCACTGTGACAAAACCTAAGGTTTTGAAGACCTGATCTCATGAAAGATGAGTCAGGCAATGCATGGAAGCATGGGTCAGACAAAGGACACAGGCTGGCTCAGCAACATCCCAGCTGAAGAAGTAAATCAACTGTTGGCTTCTCCAGATCATGTGTCAGCAGCCCTAGAAAGGGCAGAAGGAGGCAAAGTGGTGATGGGTTCCAGTTTAGATTAGAAGCTGACCCAAGATAAGGTTCATTAGAAAAGTAAGTGACTAAAACAAAACTTATGTCTGGAGATATAGTTCAGAAATAAAAGGTCTGATCAGCATGAGTGAGGCAATGAATTCAAGTCCCAGCACTGCAAAATAAATAAACTGATTTTAATACTCTGTTTTCAAAGTGGTTTCACTTCATTTTTACAAATAACTTGTAGAAAAGAAAAAAAACCTGAACTTAAAACAATCGATTGTCTGAACTATCTTTACCCTGAAACAATGATTTTTGAACCCTGTGCATTCACAGAACCTTGACTTGTTAGCGGTGATTTGATTGCAGTGCTAGACTTGTGATGCGAGAGGGATTGCTGGGAGGGGCACAGACGGTTGTTGGTAACAAGAGGCAGGAGACTCTGCTGAACTCTGGGGCTCATCATGGTTCATCTCAGAAGGATGTCCTTCTTCTCTCTCTCTCTCTCTCTCTCTCTCTCTCTCTCTCTCTCTCTCTCTCTCTCTCTTTCCTCATTTTGGACTCCCAGAAGCTATGTGGCATTTTCTCTCTACCTGCTCCTGTTCTGTGTCTTTTGTTGACTCATGGTACAGCGTGGCTTCGCTCCTTGAATTCCTACACCACAACCACAACCCATGTTGACCACTGTCTGTATTCTTGGACTCTGATTGTATCCTCAAGAGAAGAAAGCTATCTAGCTGTACTCTGCTTAGCTTTCCACATTTTGTCTGGTCAGTGTGGCTAGACTAAAATAGAGTCCCTGATACAATATTCAACATCACTTGAGACGATTTGGGAGGTTGGGGCCAACTGGCATGTCCCTCATAGGAGATAAGCAGGAGTCCTGGCAATGTGAGAACTATGGAAGGCTGGAGTCATCTCTGCTGATGACAACTACCACCAGAACAAGACAACAGCAGAGAAGAGGGTAGCCGCCACAACCTCTGAAAGTTGTAGAATAAAGGATCAGAGCATATATTAAAAAGTATGTTCTCTACATTGTAATAACCTAAAAATGAAATTTTTAAATTAAACTTTAACTCTATCTGTTATAGATGAAAAAATAGGATACTTAGTAATAGGTTTAACTAGAATAGTACAGGAAGGTAAACCATATAAAAATCTTACTGAAATAAGTGACAGAAGACATGAGCAAATGGACAGATATCCCATGTTCCTGGATTGGAGAACTCAGTTGTGATGATCATACTACCCAACAAAATCTACACATACATTAATTTGTGAACTTTATAGATGTACTTTGTACTTGACTAACAGGGACAAAAAGGAAGAAAAGAAAAAGACACAAAAACCTAACAGTTTCCACCACCTCGTTTTGAGGAGAAAAACAAACAAACAAACAACAACCAGAGATCCTTGACCTCTATGGTGATACGCTGAGCACTTAGCAACTGTTCCAGGCTCACCTCCCATCTCCCTTTAAATATCAAACTTCCAGGTAAGGACTCTAATAAAAGAACAAGATGGAATCATGTATTTAGTATTTATGTAAATTAAGACTGTTGTGCAAAAAAAAAAGAGTGGGGAATGAAACCTCCTTTTGTTCCTACAGGATAGTCCTACGCTAAAGGCAGACACTTGGCAAACATCAGGGCAGAAGTAACCAGCTCTTACACCTGAGATCTGCCTGGCGTGGGATACACTATCCTTCCTTCACTGCCCAGTCCAGCATAGGTACTTGGACCTCCTTCTGGAAACTTCAGAGGGATACATTCTGTTGACTCTACAAATAGTGTCCCTTTCCTTTTACGATAGCTTGATGTCATGTCCTCCTGCCTCAGTGCCCGCAGTAGAATTAGGCACGCAGATTCCAGCCAGGAGGTTCTATATAATTTCCTGTGATTCTGGAGAGACAAACTCAAGGGTACAAACAAGGAATAACAACGTGGAGGCAGTCATGGAAACTGCAAAGAGGCAGGCAGCTCTAAATTGCTGCTAGGCACCTTTCAACTCTGGCAAGACACTGATGCCTCAGGGGAGGTGTACAAAGGCTGCAGTCCTGCATTGCTGCATCTATCAAGGGGTAATGCAGACATCTGGCCCCAGAGGCCTCAGCTACGTGACCAGCCCCATTGGAGATTGCTCAGGGTGGAAAGAACGCCCTTCCCAAAAACATGATCCTTCCTAGGAGAAGCAAAAAAACTTCTTAGTATCAAGGCATGATAACCCGTGTCTCTTGCCTCTCTAAAACAACACTTAAGGGTCATCCAAGTATCAGAACTCTACAGGGGGATGGAGTCTCAGAAGAGCGGATATCAGAGGCCACTTTCTCCCTCCCTATCATCTATCCTTCCCATCCCATCGCCGAGGTGATCTCAGGAACATACTTCATATGGGGGGTTGGCCTCTCTTTCCATCTCAGGGTTTACCTTGCTGAAAGCCCAACCAGCATATCTTCTGTTGCCCAGCATGGAATGCCTTTTCCTGCTGTCTAAAGAGCTGTGTTATGTAGCTGCTACATGTGTCTTTCTGGCAGCCAAAAACGTGGTTCTTTGTCTTTACCTCTGCCCACGCTCTTCATTAACCAAAACCCACTATAGCCTTGTTAGCAGGGGCTCTGCAATGTTTGTCAAGCAAAAATCATAGCCCCTGTGGGTCTCTCTTATCTCCACTATGAGAATGATGAAATAGACCAATGTACTTAAAGCTGACTCCAGTCATAAAAATGATTGTTGCCGCACTTGAACTAAGAATGCCAAGTAGAAACCACTTTTATCTTCACAGGATTGGTGCATCGTATCCTCCTACTGATACTGTCCACTGCATTTAGTCATTGTACCTGAAAGATCCAATCATTGGGACACTTTCAGAGCCAATGTGTTTTCTGAGAGAATTGAGAGGGGACAGAGAAGACTTGTGTGTGAACTAACATATCTTCCCAGCCTTCCCCCGAAGAGGAAAGGGTTAAGGATGGAGGAGTATGTTTCCTTTCAGCACCCCCAGCTCTAATTAGCTCTTTCCTTAGCAACAAAACAGACCAGCTCAGCACATGCTTTTATTTTTTTCCCCCAATTAGAGTCATTCTAGCATCTTGCCGGGGCTAAATGCCAATGGAGGCAGCCACCAGGACAGGCCGACCCAGGAGCTGTGGACTATTGCTCTTTCTCTTCCTCCACCTCTCAGGGAGACAATGGCAGGATCCAGTTGCTTATCTGCTTGTGTATCCTAGCAGCTGGGGCCTGGTCTGGTTGCTGTAGGGCCACGGGGCCCTTAGCACTGTCTTTCTGCCCTGTTGGGCAGACAGAGGGAGGGTCATTGAGACCTGAACAAATGATGCAAGTTGTCAACCCTCAGTGTTCTTACCTGAAGAATTGGGGATATCAAACCCCCTCCCACTAAGGAACAAAGAAGAGTACATTTCAGAAGGTAAGAAGCACACAGGATGGCCTTCCCAAAGATCAGCCACAGGCGTCATTGTCTCCACTCTCTGAACTTGGACCCACAGGTCTGGGATTGCTTACTGGGACTCTGGTGGCTTCCTTCCGCTACAATCATCTTCTGCTGACAATATAATCCCCATGGGTATTTATGATGGAGAAACACTTTTTCCAAAATTTGGATTGCAGGGCCCACTTCTCTGATTCCTGGCTAGCTGGCTGTAAACACATTATTGTTGTTGAGTCTCTTGCTTCCTCAGTCGGCAGGAGGTCTTTGCAACCCCATCTGTGAGACGAGTGTGAGAGTCAGAGTTATTTTGCCCCGTCCAGCTTATTGGCAACTGTGTGAACAAACCTTTCCAAGGGATCGGTGGGACATAGCAAAGATCAAGGAAAGCAGCAGGACTGTGAATGAGGCTCAGGAGTGACCTGGAATGACCTCTTGCTGTCCAGTCCCCTCCCTCAGTCTCTTTCCAGATCCTGGACCACACACTGTGTGCTGTAGTTCCATAGCTGCATTGGATGGAAATGGGAAAACTACGGAGCAGAGAGCCACCCAGGATTCCCCAAGGACCCCAGGACAGACCTTTCCTGAAGCACTGAGACCTCCCTCTGGTACTGATCCTAACTGGGGGGTGGGCAGTCCTCCTTCCTGAGGTGAGGGTCCTAGAGTGATACACTGTCCCTAGTTCAAGGAGCACAGCAGCGGCAGCTGCACAGGGAAGATATGATAGAATCTTCCGAACAGTAGGGCTGGATGAGTATCACCTATGTATCAATTAAAAGGAAAAAGAGGATAGAGGATTCTACCGTGGGACAGGCAACCGCAGTGATCTTGCTGCAGCAGGGGCCCCTCTGTAGTGAGGATCTGCCGCAATGAGCCCCCCTGTGCCCTGTGCTAAGTGGCTGAAGATGTGTGGCTGGAGGGCCTCGTATCTTTTGCAGAAAACTCCCTTTGTATGACTGACCCTTTTCTGAAGCTCCGTCTAAAAACGTCCCTGTCTTCCTGAGCCCTGGTGAGTTTCCCTTGCCTGTCCTCTTCAGCACCGCCCATTATCCACTCATCTTCAGTAGCCGCTGCGTCTCTTAGAATGTGAGTAACCACATTTATCAAGCACCCACTGTGTGCCCAGGCTGAAGATGAGAACCCTGTGGTAAAGTGAGCCCATCCTATTATTCATCTGAGAAAGGAGGCTTCGCCGGCTTAGTGAGGTTAGCTAGCTGGTAGATAATGTGTCTGCAATTCAAGCTCTCAGTTTGTGTGCTCTAACATGCTTTATTTGTTTGTTTGCTTAGCTTTGCAATAGCAGGTAGTCTGTGGGAGGACTGGGGGCTTCTGGCGTTTTGAAACATGCTGGCCTGTTGGACCACCAAGGAAGCTGAAATAGTACAGTTCTGCTTCCTTGGCTGTCGATAGCTTCCTCAGAGGGGTTTCTGGAGTCACACTGGGTGACGAGGAAAACAGGAACTGTATTTCACAGGGGAGAAGACTAAGGGACAGCAAGGATCACTTGCCTCAGGACCTATATGCTAGGCTTAGGTAGGACTGGATCTACTCAGCCCTCTTTGGATCAGAGGGATCCTCAGCAAGTGTGTGAGACCTCAACTCTGTCCTCACACTTGCCTCTCCAGGCAATTATCCAGAGACAAATCTTCAAGCAGAGGAAAGTTAGGCTATGGTGGCGTTAGGAACACAAGTTTCAGACCTGATGTTCCAGGAATAGACACGGAAGTAGTCACCGTGCACTGGGATGTAGCAGTCACAGACATGGCGTCTACCCACAGAAGCAACATCCTAAGAAACCAACAGAGCAGAACTTCCCTCTCCAGATGGGATTCAGATCATTCCCCACTCACTGCACAATGTTTTTACTTTACTAGCATCCCCATACAATCATTCTGATTTTCAGCTCCATCATGGTACACAGTAAGTTCCATCAGGGATTCAAAACCTTATCATAAGGGCAGGTGGCCATGAAATTGCCCAACTATAGGCTAGTGTCAACTCCTGAGCAGTACCCTTGGTTAAACTATCATGGACAGTAGATTATATAGAGAAAAGACTTTTTTTTTTACAAAAAGAATTTTACTATTGATTTTCTTTCTCTTTTTTTTCTTCAGCTTTTTAAATTATATTTTATATATACGAATGTTTGCCTGCATGCACATATGTGCACCACACACATGCCTGGTACCTGTGAAGGCCAGAGAGGCCATTGGATCCTCCAGAAATAGAGTACAGTTTGGTTTGGTTTTGAGCTGTTCAATGCCAAAAAAAAAAAATCAGTAAGGAAATGAATGAAAGAGCGATGGGTGTATAAAAGGATGAAGGGGGATGAGTGATGCTGGAAGATGTAGCACTTTATGTAAATGTTTTAATCACAAAGTTCTTTGATTCTAACAGGGGAGGGACTTTGTGGGTATTTTTAAATGAAAGGTCAGTTAGAAGCCAAAGAAACAGAGTGATTTTATCTATGGCTTAAAGATATTGAAGGACCCTCTACGTCCTCAGGTAAGAAGTTCTTTACCCTGGGTCAGTCCATCCAGGGGAAGGATTAAAGTTATACCAAAACCAGGCATACGTGATCTGTAACTCTTGCAGCTTCTACAATGCCAGCAAATACCCTAAGTAGACAAGCCCTAGGCTTTGCAAAAAAAATCAATGCACAACATGAAAGAATGCAGGGGTAAGGTTAGGAGAAGAGGTAGCCAACTCCTGTTCGCATGTGAATCTGGCCTAAGATTTCGGGCAAATGACAGAACTTCGTTATACATATTTTCCTTAACTATGAGATAGAACTGTCACTTGTCCTGCCTATCATTTTTATAAATGCATATGAGTTTCAAGCTGTTTGACATAATTTGAAGTGACCCATACTTATCCTTTAATGTTCGAAGAAGACTGCCAATCATTTTTGGTTCCATAGGTATTTAACAGCTATAGTTCTTGTTGCTTTGTTGTTATTGCTATTGTTACGACTCCCATTGTTGGAATCTGTATCCCAACATTGTACTAACCTAGCTTTCACAGGGACTCTTCATTCTGTGCTCTTTGCTGCCACAAGCCTGCCTCCCTCCTCAAGCCAGTTCAGTTAAAGAATCTAATATCTCTGACAGAGGTTTCCTAAGAACTCCTGATTGATATTGTCCATCTTATCCCTGCCACAGGACAAAATAAATCCTCTGACACCAGCAAGTGTTTTCTAAGCTATTAGACTTGTGGAAAGAGCTGTTGGAATGACAATACTGGCAAAGAAGTGTCTCCGTGACCTGTCCCAACTCACCAGCCAGTCCTGCACCCTCTCCCCCATCTTTGCTCCACAAAGACCCAAGACAAGGGAGCACAGCATTACTTCTGACCAGCAGGAGATTGTAGTTAGAGAATTAGAACTAGAGTGAGCTTGGGGAGGGGGGCTTTCCTCTTCACAGCTCCAGAGATGTTTATGACAGATCAATCGCTACAGACTCCACCTCTATAATCTCAAGGTGAGCCAGGTCTGCAGGAGTCACCAGTGATGGAGCTTTGTCGCCCCTTTGAGGGACAGGGCAGTCAAGCTCTTCAATCTTCAGTTTAGCTTTAAGAGCAAGGCTCACTAGTTCACCTAACGCGTTCACAAATTAATGGGAGAGCCTGTCTCACCAAACAAGGTAGATGTGGAGAGATGGCTCAGTGGTTAAAAGCACTGTTCACTGTTTTTGCAGAGACCCAGGATTGACTCCCAGCAAGCACCCACATGGTTCCAGGGGACCCAATGCCTTCTTCTCACCGTCATATATATCAAACACACACACACACACACACACACACACACATACACACACACACAGTTCACATGCATGCATTCAGGGGAAACTCTCACATATAAAATAAAATAAATAAATTTAAGTTTAACACACACACACACACACATACACACACACACAGTTCACATGCATGCATTCAGGGGAAACTCTCACATATAAAATAAAATAAATAAATTTAAGTTTAAAACAATTAAAGTTATCAATCATATACACAGATTTGCAAATATTTTCTTCCAATTAATTGATGGGTTACTTTTCTCTCTCTTGATAATGTTTTTGATGCCCAGAAAACTTTTTATTAAGGTATAGATTAGTTTATTCATTTTTAATTTTATTGCCTGCCTTTTTATTTTTATGTACAATAAACTGTAGCTACATTCAATGAGTCTCCTATGTTTTCATTTAGTTTCAGCTCTTACATTTAGGTGTTTGATCCATTTTGAATTAACTTTGTATATGGTGTCACATAAAGGTTAAACTTCACTCCTTTGCATTTGAGCACATGGGTTTCCTGATACCATTGTTGAGAAGTCTGTCTCTAATCACATCAGATGGCTTGGCACCTTTGTTGGAAATCACCAGACCATATGTGTAAGGGCTTAAACCTGACGTCTCAATTCTATTCATCTGTGCGTTTGTCCTTACGCTATCCCCATGCTATTTTGATTACTATAATTTTATGGTAAGTTTTGAAGTCAGAAAGACTTCCAATTTTGTCTCTATTTTTCAAAATTCTTCTGACTACTTAAAATCCACTAAAATTAATATGAAGTTTGAAGAAATTTTGTAACTTCTACAATAAAAATGTCATTGCCATACTTATAGACACTGAGTTAAATGTACTTAGGATGGCATTGGCATTGATATATTAATATTAAGATTCATTTATGAATAGGTTTTCTTCTGACATAAGAATGGAGACTTTTCCATTATTCACTTTTAATTTCTTTTTTTTTGTCTTTATGTATGTATACTCGAGTGTGTTAGTGTATAGAGTAAGCACATGTACATGGGTGCATTTGGCAGACTGAAGACAATCTTTGAGCTATACCTCAGGGATTTGTGTGCATGGGGAATATTCAGAATTTGTAAACTACTATAGCCAAGCAGGAGAAACAAAGAACATGGGTGAATATTTCCCCAAAGGTCTACATACACAATAAAGAGTTTCCAACTTTGTAGGTGAGAGACCCGAGACCCTGTTCACTCTTGTCCTTCCAAGAGCTTCTTTCTTCAGTCTTTGGCATTTTTTCTAATGTACAAACTCAGAAGTAACACGTCTCTGGATATCCAGGAGACCCTAAGCACATCTCCAGATGTGTTTTTTCTGTCTATACGGATTTCTCCTCTTGGGCATTCCGGCCTGTGAATTTTTAGCCATCTGGGTTTCCTTGAACTCCTAGCTCAATTTTTTTTTTTTTTTAATTCAGAAACTCAAGGAAGCTCCATCGGGAACTACTCCCTTGTTCTGTGACTGGAAACTCTCAAAGTAGAAGCAGGATGGTCATGAAGTACATATCTCATTTCTTTTCTGTCTCTCGGGTTTTCTTGTCTTCTTCCCTTGCCTGTTCTCTACTATATCTACCTATCTACCTACTCTCTCTCTCTCTCTCTCTCTCTCTCTCTCTCTCTCTCTCTCTCTCATTTTTCTCTTTTCCTATTTTCTTAAGATAAGGTCTCATGGCTCTGGCTAACCTGAAACTTGCTATGTAGACCAGGCTGGCCTTGACTTCACAAAGATCCAAGCACCCAGTGCAGAGATTAGAGACATGTACCACCACTCTCAAATTATCCATGATCTTGAAAACCATTATTTTTGTTTGTTTCTGTTCGTTTGTTTTGTTTTTGCCTTAATTATCTATCCCTTTTGCCTAGAATTCTACCCATCAGTCTACATTCTGAGTAAAATCACTCTTTTGTAGGAAAAACACATGTTAAAAGAAGTTCGATTCCAAGCATGTAGCTGGATCACACAATCAGAGGCCTTTATCTCACATACATTGGAGCATGGAAACAATACCCCTGAATGCCAGGAAGTCCAACGCTCAGAAACCATGGTGAATGGATCACCAACACCTAACCTCACATAGAGAAAGCTGTATTGCCTGGATGCCCCCATAGAGGTGGCAGTTATTTAATGCTATATCCTGGTGCTGAATGAGAGGCATCAACTAATCTTTGGAGACAACTGAATCTAGTCCTTTTTGCTCTTACAGAGGAGGAAATAAAATGTCACTAAATGTCAGGGTCAACAGAGACTGACATACTAGGAGATGAGACATTTCCATGGAGCCCTAGAGAGTGTAAACATGCCTGAACGGATAGTATAGAAGATGGGGAAGTCAGAGAATGAGAAACAGAGAGTTCCACGACATTCTCCTGGAATGTCCACCATGCAGTTCATTTCCACACATGGACAGCATTTCATCTGAAAACTCAATACTTTGACTCAAGTGTTTCAATTTTCAGATGAAGAGGTAAAATCTCCCCAAATGCTTGACTGAGGTCAGACAGCAAAGTCAGCACTGACCTGGGATCCCAATGATGAAAACCGGGGACTTAATGAGGTATTTATTCATCTGGGTCACTAAGGGTGCTGACAAGGGGGATAGAGATGCAGCTGCAGGGATTCCTCACTCCTAAGGTGCCAAGACTATTTCATGTGATCAGAGACAGACTTCTCAACAATGGTATCAGGAAACCTACAAGTTCAAATGACTCTCACATGACACAAGACAACTCAGACCACAATTTTGTCATCCAGTGCCAAGGAGCAAATGGATACACAATGACTTGTGAGGACTATTACTATTACTGTTACTATTAATGCTATGGCTGCCGCCAAGCTGGGCTGGCAATTTTAGGGAGGGCAGTTGTCATTCTAAAGTGTCACCTTCATAGCTCCATCACCAGCATTCTTTAAACTCATTCTGGACATTGATTCTCTATAACAGCTTGATCTAGTAAGAGTTTTGTTTGATGAATAGTTTGAAAGATTCTATAGACAATTTTCAGAGAGAGCTTTTCCCTACATGTTGGGTAAACTTTGAGCAAACAAAAATAGGGGTACTGGGAATCCCTACGTAACTATCCTGGTACTCAAAAGAGACACTAGCACCCCTCCATTGGGCAGTCGGACTACTGAACAATGCATGCCAAAGAATTAAAATTTCCATGTGGGGAGAAAGAAAAGGCTAAATTCCTGGTGCCAGTCAGAGAAGGAGCTTGCTGCCCAAGAAAAGATTTTTACACAGTTCAGATATCTAACAAGAGCACCTGGCAGGGCATTCCTGAGTCCAAACAATTATGAATCAATGATGGACAGAACTACATCTTGACCAGGGCCACTTATTAATATGTAAATTTTCCCATTCTAAAGCAAAACATCGTATCAGCACCCCAAAGATCAACGTGGGGAGCCACTAGGCCTCTTTATTTGCTCCTCTTCCCAGTGTGACCACATTGAGTGACCTCTCTTCTCTGTTTCTCACTATCATGTGCCTCTTTAATTGGTATATTGGAGGAAACATGGCCACGCCTAGCTTGTGGGGACTGGCAGAGCCTAGGCTTTGAGCCTACAGCAACTCTGGTAACATGCATGGGTAGAAGAATAGAAAAGAGATGGCTGAGGTTCCTCACAAAGCTTCTGGAACATACAAAGCACCTTTTCATTTTGGCCAAGAACTTTAATAAAATTTTCAAAGCAGAGTCCAAAGGCTAGGATCCGTGTGCTTTCAGGTCACTGTGCAATTAAATCAGAAACCCATGGGAAGATGTTTGTCCTTGTGAATGTACAATATTTGTGGAGTCCCAGGACTCAGCCCCAAGGTCAAAGTAAGCCCCTGATTGCATGGCCACTGATGAACAGATTAATATTTTACTTTGCTTGTATTTGTTGGCGAAACCTTCAGCCATGTAATAAGCCCTGACTGGACTGCACGGAAACACATCAATGATCTGTTCATTTCTTTTTAATTCATAATCTATATCAAATCTGCTTACTTTTATTTTTATAGACTTTAGTTTGCAAAGCAAGTTTAGGTTCATTGAAAAAGGGGGCAGAATCATTTTTAAAATATAAAGTGCATTGGAATTAATGCCCCAACACGAGGCCCAGTGAAAAATGAGCAAGCACGCAATTCAGTCATCTGTGTCTTATTCTCTCTGCCACTCAATTCACATATGGTAGCTTGCGATGTACCAGGTTAGGGAGGACTGATGCTCAGCCATCCTGGATCCAGAAAACCTCACAGTCTCTCAAATCACAGGTTTGGGAGATTGGGGCACTAGGACAATTACCCTGTGGCAAGGACCACCAAAACTTAATGTGCAGGGAGTGTGAAGGGGCTCTGTCTTGCACCATAGCTGTGTGACTTCTCTGAACAGTCTGTTGTACTTGTGGCTGAGGTGGCCTTCCTATGGGCAGAACATCTGGGTTGGATGAACCCAGTAATCCAAGCCTCTGGCACCACATGGGAAAAGTGATCTCTATTCATTAGGATTCTAGAATAAACTGGATTGACCAACTGCTCCTCCAACCCCTCCCAGAGACCTGGGTCTGAGCCTTGTGTAAGTCAACAGAGAGAAGATAGAACGGACATGATACTGTCTTGGTCTGTTGTTGCTAAAGCAGAACGCTTGAGACCAAGTGATTTATTAAAGAAAGAGGTTAGTTTAGTTCAGATTCTGTAACTGGGATTCTATGATTACACACCTTTGTTTAGCAAAGGCCTCACATGGTGCCATGCCATAAAAGCCAGAGAGCACAAAACGTATGAAAGAAAGAACACACAAGAGAGGCACCTGGCATTTTAACAAGCCTGTTTGTGAGTAATTGATTCTCAGGAAAAAGACCTCATGCACTTCTGCTAGAATCAATCCAGTTCCCTAGTGCTGAAAGAACAGTCCTAATCCTTCAGGAGGGTGGAGCTCCATAGCCTAACACTGTCTTAAGGTCCCACCACCTTAATGTTATATTGATGATAAGTTTTCAGCATGAGCTCTGGAGGGGACAAACAACACCGACACGAGGAGCAGACACTTTGAGTCATAAGGATGGAGCAAACAGTCTGAGACCAGCCCTCCAAGGGTAAACAAAGCATGGTGTGGGGGGGGGGGAGGTCCCTTCTGGAGGTGGAGAGGGTGGGAAGGGGTAGCTAGAAGAGACAATGACATCCAGTGGAGACCAGGGGCATGGTAGGTCAGCCTAAGCCAGCAGATGTCACAAGCATTCTGAAGCTGAAGCACTAAGTCCTAGTAGGCAGTGGGGACCTAACAGGAAGCAATGACAACTGACTGGACTTGAC
>NW_004949101.1:394309-406003 GCF_000317375.1 Microtus ochrogaster | reverse complement strand
AAAAGAAAAAGAAAAAACCTACCAGAAATTCTGGAGGTCTGGAGGAAGTCAGCATCCTTCAGGAATGGGTAGAAAACCCCCAGAATAAGGGTAACTCTTAATGGTCACTGCCCAACTGATGGTAATGTGACTTTGTGTGATCAAGTTATTAGCTAGTATGATCTTTGAGGCCAGACATCTCCAAATCCTACTGTGCTTCTTATGAGCCATGTCAGTGCCATAGGTGGGTCATTTCATCCCCAGTTTCTCCATCTACTGGGGCACTTCCTGCTGTATCTGAAAACGAAATGAACTATAACATCAAGGACCTAACACAGCATCCACCTCAAATCAGGACACTGATGTCAGGTGGGTGGGGATGGAGAGACACAAGTAAAATACAAAGACTATTTAATTTCATAGGACAAGCGCCACGAGGAAGAAAGGGCAAAGGTAGAGACAAATAACCAAGAAATGAAGCTCAAAATGGCTCCTTCCTTCTCTCAACCTGGGTACCTTCTCAGCACTCCTCTGCAGAGGCCTCACTCTCTACTCCCCTTTGCCTCGGATATGTCTCTCTGTGTACATCCTCCATACCTACTGGAGTGCGGAGCTCAGCTGCTCAAGGAGCCCAAATGTCTCACACCAATCCCCCAAAGACCTTCTCCATAAATAAAATAGGCAGTTACATTGTATACAGCATCGAAGGGTTTGCCAAGGATAAACATCATAATATTGTTCACATTTGAGCTGGAAAGTTCACCAAATGATTCCTGTTTTTCAATCTGATTGTTACCACTTGATAAGGCAGCTAGCTTATTTTTATTAACAAAATCTCTGTGCTCCTCCAGCTACTGTGATACTTTACTGAATTAACGGAGATTGGAGGCAAAAAAAGTACCCAGGCTCACAACAAGTTTCTATTAACAGACTAATTAAAGTGGGCTTTGATGGTTTTAGGAAGTGTGGCCCCATCTGGGTGTGCAAACAAGGGCTCTGGGTCATGGGAGAACTAATAATAGTCTCTCTTGGCCGCACTTTGGAGCGGAGCCTTAACTCATTAGGCCTCTGGTAGCGTGCATTGTTCAGCCCGCAGAAAAATATTTTTGTTTTGAAGCTTATTAAGCTGTTTTTGCTCTCTCGTGGCAGGAACAGACTCCCTCTCAACCTCTTACTACTTTAAAGTTTCCTAAATGGCCCTCATGGAAAATTCAGAAGGTCAAAAAAATCCAGAAGACCAAACAACAAAACGTGATTTTTGTCACTCTCCTGATGCCAGCAACAAAGAGCTTGGATGCTGTGCTGTTTGCCTTGGGTGCTCCCGGGGAATACAGCTCTAGCTAAGACATGCTTCCTCCTGGTCAGCTTCTGAGCAGGCTTTCTGGTATAGAAAGCCGAGGGATGTTATTTTTAAAAAGCCACTCAAAATAAGGCCTGGAAGTGGGTATAAACTTTTATTACCCACAATGAGCAATGTTTAGACAGACCAGTCAGAGATCACATAATTATCTAGAGGCATGCACCTGTGTGATCTGCCATTAAATTACTATTTGAGGCAGGGCACAAGGATTGCATAATATTCTAAAGGGCTAATCTAGCAGTGGCATCTCTACTTTCTATTCTGTTGGGGAATAATCCCAAATATTATAAGTTTATTGTCCTTCATGACGTTAGTCAACCAGTCTGATGTCTCTATCAGCAAACTTACTTAAAGATGTTTTGGGTTTGATTGGTTTAGTGTTTTGAGACAGAATCTCATTATGTAGCCCAGGTTGGCCTCTAACTCATAGTGATCTCCCTGCCTTAGTCTCCCAAGGTTTGAATGATAGGGAAGTGCCATCATATTCAGCTTCAAGATTGTGTGTGTGTGTGTGTGTGTGTGTGTGTGTGTGTGTGTGTGTGTGTGTGTGAGAGAGAGAGAGAGAGAGAGAGAGAGAGAGAGAACCTACTCTCTCTACTTTGAGTGAGCTTGTCCTTCCTACTGTTTCTTATTAATGAACTAAAAAAGGACATATGGTATTTATTCTCTGAGTCTTGCTTTTAATTTTTTGAAGAATAAAAACATGACAAAGCTGATGCCTATATGTTAGGATCATGAAGGAAGCAGAGACTGAATACCTGTTAAAGAGGCACAACCAAGAAATACCCACATTCTTCCTTTCCTGAAAGCATCTTCTTGCATAAAACTGTGTCCCTGTGTTCTTGGAGAAGACATCAATCACTCGCTCTTTACGATAAGCTCACAAACCTGCCCAGATCTCTTTCTTTGCCATATCTATGATTAACTGAACTGAATCTCTAACCAATCCAAATAAATTGCCTAACAAATTTTGGGTCTGAATGAGCCAAACATCAGTTGTCTCCCTTTCCCCAGAACCAACCTCTGGGGGGAAGGGGGAGGGCACAGGAAAAAGAGGAGGGCTCGGGGAAGGGGGAGGATACAGGAAAGGGGCACTGTCTGTTTCTTGTCAACTGCCCTGTCCGGCCACCTGTTCCTCTCACTTCCCGTAATAGTTCTTTGTAGCCTGCTCACTCCTCCCTTTCATAGAAATTTTCTTTCTGCCCATGTGACCTCGGAGATATTTGTTGTAACATGGAATGTCACCATGGGCTCCTGTGTTGAAAGCTTGGTCTCCACTGGTGATACTATTTTGAGAAGCTGTAGAAACTTTAGGAGGTGTGGCCTGGTTGGAGGAAATGGATCAGAGGGGGTGTGGCTTTGGAGCTTAAATCTAGCCTCCAATCCTTTTTTCCCTCTCTGACTCCTGCCCACCATAAGTTTGTCACTTAAATTGTGCTGTCGGGTATTTATTGCATCATGGTAATAAAAGGTACTATAACACTGCAGACCTCATATCTGAAACCTCTCTCTCCCACACTGGTCTCCCGTCCTGTTATAGTACCATAGTCTTTTCCGGTGGAATTCTATTTCCTTGAGTCCCAAGACATGCCTATGTGACCCCATTCTGACTGCCAAAGGAAAATGGCCCGGCTGAAGCTTCCACTATAGCCTCATCATCCCAACGCTGTCCTGCCTCTTCAAAGGATGCAGACTTGCATTCCATTTGACTCCCAAGCTACCAACCAGAGCCTGGTATCCCCCAGCACTAAAATCCTGCCTACAAAACACATTTCAATCTCTTGTCCCCCATTTCTACCAGTAGCCTGATCTAGACCCTTTCACCCATAGACAAAGATGCTTGTCAATTTATCAAAATTCAGGACCTCTCCAGGAACCTTGTGCCAGAGTCCAGGAAAGATAATCTGTATCTGAATGTGGTTTTTTGAGGATGAACATGACATTCCAATATGAAAGGTGCCACTACAGAACAAGGAGCGGTGGTCCCGGACTGCTCTATATCCTTGTTGCCCATGGCTTCTCGTACAAGGGATCTTGTCCAGGTAGAAGGTCTTCTAGGCTTCCAGTGCTTTAAAGGACAGAGTCAAATATGAACATAAACACTCATATCTGCCTTTTTTCTTTGCCAGCCAACTTTCCTCACTGAGTAGCCAGGTCTTTTACAGCCACAGTTCTCGTATTCTTTTTATAGAGATGCTTTAGCTAATCTCTGCAACGCCCTTTCCACCTTGCAGGAAAGCATTAAAAATGCATGGCTCAGCTGCCTCCCATTTCAAAGTCGTGGTGGCTAGATTGTACCACTGCTCTGACTCTTGGCACTGTTCTTTCCCTTGAGGAGGAGACATCCAGGGTCTGGCAACCCACACTTGCCTCACTGAGATAGCAAGCCCCTTTTCAGGGGCTTAGGGATTTAGACTCTTTGGATACTTGAAACTGCATTGTATGGAGAGGAAAGGAAGCCTGGAGAGGGGAGTTCAGTGGACTCAGAATGGCTGTGAACAAAAGATTCTCACCTCCCTGGTATCCTGATAGTCACTGCTATCAGATATTAATTTGAAATTATTGCACGAAGAAAGATAGTTTATCATTTTTCTACAGATTTTCTACAGATTTATTAACAGAAATACAAAGAACCCACAGAAGGATAAGAGTTTCAGCAAGTGATATCCAGATCCACAGGGGCAAGGGCATATGCACTTTCAGGAATTTCCAGTATCCAAGCTAAGCCAAGGAAGAAATCTGATCAGCTCTGTCAGCAGTCCTGGGTTAATAGTTTCACTGTTTAACCTCTGTGATTCACCTAGTTACTCTAAAAGTCGGGGTTCTTCATCTCTAAACCAACATGGGGACAGCGATCTTGTTGTCCTATCTGACATCAGAATGATGCTTGTCATATTGTAGTCCTCAGCTTGTTGAGTATATGGATGGCTTTAGGTAACAATACTCTCCACCCCATGGGTGGTTAAAAGGACTCATTGGAAAAACATGAAAATTTTGAGTGTTTTACCTGACAAACAGTTACTACTCGGTGTTTTCTATTACTACTGCTCTACATTTTTATGTGTGAGTCTCATGTTGAATTCCACCATTATCTATAGCAATGGGATGGAGTATCAGTGAGTTAGACACTAAGTTTGTGACTAATACCAGCTTTAAAGTCTCATGTATATGTGATATGCATTCACACAAAGCAAGAGGAAGCCACCGTAAATGAACAGTGACTTGATGGAGGCAGAGGAAATGGAACCTGTGCTGCTTCCCTGCTGGCCCTAGTAAGGTTAGTCCACACATGAGCTCTCAGGTCAGAGTCTCATGCCTACCATTCCTGCACTGTGCACTGTGTATGCCTCCAAAAGGTGCCTGAGTACTGATCGCAGAGAGAACAGTACTCCTAGAGTCACTGGCTGCCTTCCAGGGCACAAGACTTCCAAGGAACACAATGATAATGGAAATTTCCATGAAAAGTAGAAAGTCTGCAAACCAAAAAAATTCTTAGGCAAGCTACCAAAGTGCCTTGTGGTCACCTACTTGTTCTTGGCGATGTATTTGATAGACAGGGCACACGCTTATCCTCTACATGACCCTAGGGATGCTTGTCATGTCACTGAAGTCTATGACGTCTCCCCTCCAGAAAGAACCCGCCCTTTGGGGCCAACATGAAACGTAAGTGACCAAGTAAAACCTCTTAGGGATGAATTATTATTCTTTTCTCCACAATGTGAGGGATCCATGAGGAGATAAGCATTTGAAGAGCAAGAGGGCCCTGGATAGATAATACTCCTGCCAGGACCTTGACACTGGGCATTCTGATTTTTAGAACCATAGGAAAGATGTATTCCTTTAGGCCATGAAGACAGGAATCAGTTCTCATGAATGGGGACCGCTCACTAAGAAGTCCACGCTCCGGGACCAGATCAATTCCGATCACCGCACTCGGGCCATGCAAGACAGATACATGGAAGTCAGTGGGAACCTGAGAGATAAAGATGGACTGCGAAAAGAAGAACTCAATGCTATTTCAGGACCCAATGAGTTTGCTGAATTCTATAATAGGCTCAAGCAGATAAAGGAATTTCATCGGAAGCACCCAAATGAGATCTGTGTGCCAATGTTAGTGGAATTTGAGGAGCTCCTGAAGGCCTGAGAGAATCCAAGCAAAGAGGCACAAAACTTGGTGGAGTTCACAGATGAAGAGGAATATGGTCGCTACCTTGATCTCCATGACTGCTACCTTAAGTACATTAACTTGAAGGCATCTGAGGAGCTGGATTATATCACATACCTGTCCATCTTTGACCAATTGTTTGACATTCCTAAAGAAAGAAAGAACGCAGCGTATAAGAGATACCTGGAAATGCTGCTGGAGTACCTCCAAGATTACACAGATAGAGTGAAGCCCCTTCAGGACCAGAATGAGCTCTTTGGGAAGATTCAGACTGACTTTGAGAAGTGGGATAATGGTACCTTTCCTGGATGGCCAAAAAAGACAAGTAGTGCCCTGACCCATGCTGGAGCCCATCTTGACCTCTCTGCATTCTCCTCCTGGGAGGAGTTAGCCTCTCTGGGTCTGGACAGATTGAAATCTGCCCTGTTGGCTTTAGGCCTGAAATGTGGCGGGACCCTAGAGGAGCGAGCGCAGAGGCTGTTCAGCACCAAAGGGAAGTCCCTAGAGTCTCTCGACACCTCTCTGTTTGCCAAGAACCCCAAATCAAAGGGCACGAAAAGAGACACTGAGAGGAACAAAGACATTGCTTTCCTGGAAGCTCAGATCTATGAGTACATGGAGATTCTTGGGGAACAACGACAGCTCACTCATGAAAATGTCCAGCGCAAGCAAGCCAGGACAGGAGAAGAGCGGGAGGAGGAGGAAGAGGAGCAGATCA
The DNA here is from genome assembly GCF_000317375.1 of Microtus ochrogaster. NCBI lineage: Eukaryota > Metazoa > Chordata > Mammalia > Rodentia > Cricetidae > Microtus > Microtus ochrogaster. The sequence continues at coordinate 399,781 of NW_004949101.1, read as the reverse complement.
GCAAGAGTGAAAGTGAAGATTAAGAGAATGAGATCATTTACAACCCCGAAAACCTGCCCCTGGGCTGGGACGGCAAACCCATCCCCTACTGGCTGTATAAGCTTCATGGCCTGAACATTAACTACAACTGTGAGATTTGTGGGAACTACACCTCCCGAGGACCGAAGGCCTTCCAGCGGCACTTTGCTGAATGGCGTCATGCTCATGGCATGAGGTGCTTGGGCATCCCCAACACTGCCCACTTCGCAAATGTGACATAGATTGAGGATGCTGTCTCCTTGTGGGCCGAGCTGAAACTGCAGAAGGCTTCAGAACGATGGCAGCCCGACACCGAGGAAGAGGATGAAGACTCGAGCGGAAATGTTGTGAACAAGAAAACATACGAGGATCTGAAAAGACAAGGGCTGCTCTAGTGGGCGGCTGCACCCAGGCACCCCGGAGATCTGCTTTTTCTATTTTTCCCAACCAAATGCTCTTACAGACTTTTTGCTATGTAGTCTTCAGTCTCGTATGCATCTTGTAGAAACAAGACATGCTGGCAGTTTGCAGAATTGAGATGTGTTTTATCTTTGTTTTATATTAAAAAGATCTGTGAGAAAATAAAAAAAAAAATAAAGCAAAGGCCATAGAATGGGATCTGTCTAAAATGAGCAAAAAAGAAAAGGAAAAAGAAAAGAAAAGAGCAAGCAAGGGACAGATGATAAAAGTCATTCTGGTGAGGTAGCAAATGGAAATAAGGAATGTGGTTTGGAAACTGGAGGGAAGGCATGGTTTCTATGAAGTGGGAAGGAACAGGGGTCATACTTGTGGTCTCATGTTTTATGGAAGACAGGGTTTGTGAAGGATGAATTATTGGTGAGTGATGAAATTTCTAGGCAGTGTTGAAAGAGTGGCTTGGGTCCTCTTGGCTGCCTATTAAACAAGACCAGAAATGACTCCAGGACAGACTTAGTAAGCAAAGAAGAAACCAGACATCCAATCTTAAGAAAGTCTCAGGGTAATGAAATGGTGAGAGAGAGAGAAAGAGAGAGAGAGAGAGAGAGAGGAGAGAGAGAGAGAGAGAGAGAGAGAGAGAGAGAGAGAGAGAGAGAGAGAGAGAGAATATGCAGCTGGAAGAGAACTTAGAGAGGGTGTAAGGTTAGGGTGGGTGTAAACCATGGAACTAATCAGCTACCCCAGCAGGAAAACTGCCAGTTTGGACAAGAATAAGAAGGAATGAAGCAAAGTTATCTGATGTCTAGGATTTTACAGGACAAGTTCATAGAGCTATTGGCCTTGAAAGTGTTCTATTCTTCAAAACAAGGAAAGAATGACCTCAAAGGAAATTCAGAGATCATCAAGGCTGCCTCCTTGGTTTTCGAAAGGAAGGCAACTGATTCACTTTCAGTTGGCCAGATAACCTTTTCTCAATGTCATAGCTTTCTACTTGTGCTCAGCAAAGCTTAGGGTCTGGAAGTAAAACGTCAAATCACAGAGAATTACTCTCCAGGCTTAAGTACTCAGAAGACTCACCTTGGCAGGTGTGGGCACTCTTAGTTTCCAGCCATTACTCCTGTCTTCTCCCCAGCTTCTCTTCTAGTGAGTATATCTATCTATGCCCATCACCCATCTCATCACTGCAGTTCAAAAGCACTCAACTTATCTGACTTGACACATCCACCAATGAAGAATTTTGCCTCCAGACAAACTAAACCTTAAGACTCACCCACATCTGATTTAGATGATATTTAAATAAGATTTTGGACGTTGTACTTTAGACGAGAATGAGATAAGATTTTCAGAGCTCTTGGAATGCAATGAATAATTTTTTTGTACAAAAAGAATATGATTGCAGGGTGGGGTGTAGGAATGGAATGATGTAAACTGTCCAAATTTTTATTTTAAGCACCAACCCTACTGTGAGAGTATTAGTAGGAGAGGAAGCTCCTGGTGAAAGGGATTCGTGCCATTACATCCCAGAGAAGTCTCTGTCCTTCTGTTACTTGAGGATACAGCAGGAATTAAATCTGAAAATCATGAAATGACTGTCACTAGAGACTCAATCAACTAATATCTTGGCCTTGGTCTTCCAGTCCCCAGAACTGTAAGAAATATGTATTTCTTAAGCTACTGAGTCTATGGCAATTTATTGTAGCAGTCTAGACTAAGAAAACATCTCAGTGAGTTTTAAATGCTACAATGAGTGTCAAGGACTGGAGCAATGGAATTGACTGTTGAGGTCTGACAAAGCTCGGACCTGGTAGCAGGAAGAAGGTGTGAGCCACTGCTTTGGAACAGAATGGGCAGGAGTTCTGGCTTAATAAGCTCTTGGTCCTCTCTCTTGGTCCTCTCTGTATTGTAGCAAGCTGAGTTTCAGAATTCCACCAAGGCAGCAAGAAGGTAGGCAAGTTTGGGGGCAGGATCGAACAAGAGTTCTGGAGTCACATTCTAAACCAGGAACAAGGCAGAGCTGACTCTAACCAAGAGAATCTGTCCATACTGCCCCCACCTTCATGCCCTAGCCCCCTCCCATCCCTGGGATCATTTACACAGCCACCCAGGATTTTTTTTCTTTCTGTTTCATCTTTCCTCCTACAGTTTATGCCTTGTTCTCCATTATCCAGAATGATCATTTACATATATTCTATCAAGCCATTCCTCCATTCAAAGTCCCACTGCCCCCAGACACATGTGTCCTTCCTATTGTCTTTATATTAAAGTCTCTAAGCCTATCTATGATCTGACCTCTGATTCAAACTTTCTCTTCCACCACCTTCCATCCCCCTCGCTAGAGCCACTGAGGTTTCCCTTGGTCTGGACTTCAGAATCGCTTTTGGGAGATTTCCCTCAACATTTCCCATAATGAGCTGCTTTTCATGTTCTGAAAGCCTCCTCTTTGCAAAGGCCTTCTTCTCAGAGCCCACAGCCTACATTCTCTTCCGTGGGAAGCCTCTTCAGATCCCTCTGCTCCACATCTCCCTTGGTGCTAGCACATGTATAGATGCAGCTGTGCACACACAGGCACTCTGCTTAGATAGGAACTTTCACTCTCTGGGGGAAAGAGGACACCTGCACTATTTCCATGCTAAGACTTCTTACAGCTAAGTAGAAGTCCTCCTTTCCCAAAGTCAACCAAAGCATCCATCCAACCCTGTGGTCCATTTTTGCACTAAGTTATGAATTGACTCAAGCTAGAATGTCAAGATGTGGGTGTTTTGGTGGGTTGTCCCTTTCAGACAACACACAGTGCTTCGAGGGGTCTGTGATAGCTTGATTCAGGTCCACCTCGGAGTGTTTTGGTGCTTTCCTCTTCTCTTATGCATGAAGTTTTGGACAAAGTCTTCTATGTTTCTTTAAGGGTCTACAAACACTCCCCACTGCACCATTATCAGAGATCAGCTCACTAAACTAAAAAGTTGTGGTCCCCCACTTTGAGAAGAGTCCTGGGCTCACAACCCCAGAACTCACAACTGCCACCATGTAACCTGCAAGAGCCAGATACCAACTCTTAGTACTTGTGGTTTGGGAGTGAGGAAATAATGAGTATTGTTGTTTTATGGTTCGGCTTACAATGGATAATGACCATAACCTAAGACATTCTACATAGAGAAAAGTGTAAAAATATCAAAGTTGCAACCACCCCAGGAACCAGATTCTCATTTCACTCTTTTGTTTATTTATTTATCTTTCTAGGACATTCCATGATGACTGAAGTGATGACATTTGTAATGAAAGGATGGTATCAGCCCGGAATTCCTGCTGTCAGGATAAATAGAAAATCCTTTGCTATTGGATTGTCAAGGATGAAATTAATAGCTCCCCATAAATGTTGAATAAAATGATCTGTTTATTCTAGAGACAGCTGGAACAATCTTTGGTTTGCCTTCTCCACCCTTGTGTTTGTCCTTCTCCTCAGAGTAAGATGGCTAATTGGCTGAGCAAGGTCATGAAGTCACCATCCTCCCCTTTCATGCTGCAAGAGCCCTACAGACCCAGGTGGTGCGCATGCCATGTTGAGCCTGTACTGGAGAAGAAGCTGCTGTGTGCTGGGTACTGGGCTGACTCCTCCTGTTTTTTTTTTTTTAGTTGGTGGCCTGGGGCTCCTCCAAATACTGGTTGGAGGCCTGAGGACAAGACTCTAAAGGGGCTTTCCATTGGCATGGAGACAACCCTCACCATCTTCATCTGCCTAAAAACCAAAAGACCTGAAACACAAACATACATGCTGACATGGACCAGTTCCCAGAAGAAACAAAGGTCCACAAGACTCCCACAGATGGAGGAGTTGGGGTCCTGCCCCATCACCCCTTTGCTCCCCCTCTCTCCATTCCTTTTCTTTATTCAGGAGAGTGATATTAATGCGCACTATCAAGAGAAAAGCTGTTTTCTGTTGACATATGTATTTTAAATTATAACATCATAAATTTCATCTTGTTCAGTATGCCCCAAATATTATCATTCCTGGATGTAAACTGATGAGCTTTTTCATAGTCTTGTGTTCTGTGCTGAGTCTTCAAAATCTAGTGTGTTTCAATGCCTTACTACTTGCTAATGGCACTTGACATGTTTAAGAGCCACCCACACAGGGCTGTAGGTCACTAGGTTGGCCTACAGACTTCAGATAATAGGAAAACCCAAAAAGTTTTTGAAATAAAAACTGTTCATAGATAATGAGAGAAGAAACAATCTCGGATTGTTTGGATCATGAACATAGATCCAAATAACCTAAGCAAAAATATTGGTCAACTGAGGCCGTTCTGCATATAAGAACATAAAAAATTTGACCAGAAAGACAGCTTAGTGGTTAAGAGCACTAGTTGCTCTTCCAGAGGACCCACGTTTAATTCCCAGCACCCACAACCACCTGTAAATCTAATTCTAGATCAGTGGTTCTCAACTTATGGGTCGTGATCCTTTGGGGATGAGTCAAACAAGGTTGCATATCATATATTTACATTACAGTTCATAACAGTAGCAAAATTATAGTTATGAAGTAGCAACAAAATAATTTTGTGGTCAAGAGTCACCACAACATGAGGAACTGTGTTGAAGGGTCTCACCATTAAGAAGGTTGAGAACCACTGTTCTAAAGGATCTAACGCCCTCTTCTGGCTTCTCAGAGCATTGCTAATGTGTGCTACACAGACATACAGCCAGGCAAACCAACCATACACATAATAGATAGATAGATAGATAGATAGATAGATAGATAGATAGATAGATAGATAGATAGATAGATAGATAGATAGATAGATAGATAGATAGATCAGAGAGGGAGATTACTAAAGGCACCAACATTCCCCTATAAGTTCCAGTACATTATATAGGTTCTGCTAAGACTTTGAAAGTCAAGAAACAAAGCAGGGAAGTGATGGCACACACCTTTAATCCCAGCATATGGGAGCCAGAGGCAAGTGAGTTCAAGACTAGCTTGGTCTACAGCGCGAGTTCTAGAACAGCCAGGACTGCTACACAAAGAAATCCTTTCTCAAA
>NW_004949101.1:349481-394152 GCF_000317375.1 Microtus ochrogaster | reverse complement strand
AGTAGTAGTAGTAGTAGTAGTAGTAGTAGTAGTTCGGTGGAAGAGGGGTAATACATGAGAACCTAATCCTGAGAAAAGACAAAGGAAACACTGAAGGCTGCTTCTCTATGACTATTAGCGGAATGATGACAAGTCACAAATGTGACTGGAATGCATTAAAGAAGTGACACCCAGGAGGCACCATTCTGAAACAGCAAGAGTGGTGCTTGGAGAAGTGGGGAAAAGAGAAATTGTGGTCAGGATATAATGTATAAGAGAATGAGAAAATTCAAGACAGGAAATTTCCCATCAAAATTATTTTGCATCTTTAATGAATGAGATATTAATGTGAAGTACAGTCAGGCTTCTCTTCTCCTTGGGCACATAAATTCTCACTGCTGAGCCTCCTCCAGGATGCTGTTCCATATTCCAGCTGTAGTGAGGAGGGCTGCCGGTGACTCAGAACCTTCCAGAGAATTGCTCTGAGCCCACATGGCCTTTAGTCCTGAGGACCCCTTAGAGGAAGGAAACCCACAGTAAGGTCACAATATGTAGAATAGGCACTGTGAGAGCTTCCCATCCCCATGATGTCAGATTCAGCTTGACATCTTGGTGACCTTGTTTTCTGTAGTTCCTGTTTCTAAAGCTCCTCTTTGGTTTGCCCCTTCTGACAGAGAAGTACTGTCTCCTCCTTGGGAAGTCTGTAGGGATCAGATGATGAGTTAATTTCCACTCTTGCTGTTTCAGAATGGTGCCTCCTGGGTGTCACTAGCACCCCTTACCTCCTCTCTCCCCCAGATCCATTCTTCCTCCATTTCCCTTCAGAAAAGAACAGGCCTCCCGGGGATATCAACCAAACAAGGCATAGCAAGTTACAATGAAAATAGGTCTAAACCCTTATATCAAATATGAAAGAGGCAACCCAGGAGGAGGAAAAGGGTCACAAGAGAAGGCAAACAAGTCAGCGGCACCCCACTCCCACTGTTAGGGATCCCATAAGAACACCAAGCCACACAACTATAATATATATTCAGAGAACCTACTTCAGGCCCATACAGGCTCCATGACTATTGGATGCAAAAAAATGTAAAGCTTCAAATTCCCCTTTAAATGTTAAATTTGACTTACAAATTATTATTCTGTTAGGACATTTTGGAAAATATGTGCAAATCTAAGTAAACTTTCATTTCCTCTTTGATCAGTACTGGGGCAATTTCATATAAATTGCTTAAAATATTCTGTACAAGTATAGTAATTTTAGTGATTCCTATGAAGCAAGCTGACCCCAAGCATAGTATAATAATCCTTCCTCATTCACAGGGGACATAGTCCTCAGTTGATGCCAAAGACTAGTGCCAACCTCTAGATCCAATGTCTTTTCTATACAGACACATCTGGAATGAAGTTTAATTTATAATTTAGGCAGAGAAAGAGCTTGACAGCAACTAATAACAAAGAGAACAATTGCAACAATGTTACACTAAGGATAAGGAGATTGTCCCTCTTCTCTAGATCTGACCAATGTAATCACAAGAGTCCTTATCAGTGGCTGAGATGACAGAAGAGTCAGGGGCAATGGTGCTGCTACTGGCTTTGAGGAGATGAGCTGCCTAGAGTTAGAAAAGAAAGCATTTTTTTTTCAGTTGCCCCTAGAACTTGCAGACCAGAACAGTCCTGTCAAAACCTGGACTTAGCACAGTACCACCAGCGTCAGGCTTCTGAATGATGCCTATGGGTCAGTTCACATCAGTTAGATGGTCATGTGCTAAGCAGTGTTTGTGGTCAGTTGAAACCACAGAGATGGAAAATTAATATGGCCCTTCAATGGGTATCTTGAGTTAAATAGATCAAACTTGAGGCTGTAGAAAAATCTATGCTGTCTAAAGCATTAAGGTGCTGACTTATAAACCTTATAACACTCCCATGTAGCTTACTCACCAACTTGATGGCATGAATCTAAAACCAATTTCGCATTTTGAACTTAATCCGCAGCATGGTGTGTGGAGAGGGTTACATTCTACCCCACTGCTACAAGACTGGAAAGTGAATGTTTGGGTCATCCTGACAGAAATGAAAGGCTCATAGAATTTACTCCTCCGTGAGCCCTGCCCTGGGCATATGAGATGCCTATCATATTCTCAGGTGCAGGTCGTGACCCCATTACCCACTTTCCACTCATCCACGTGGTGAGCATTCTGGGCTCCCATTCATAAAACATTGCTGGAAGATCAAAATTCTTGGTTTATAACTTTCCATCCCTTTCCTGCCTAACGACCAGGAAGGGATGAAGAGTTGTTCACAAGATAATTAATCATCTGTGGCATGATCAAAGACTTCGGGGACTATAGTTTGTTTGCTTTTGTTTGTTTGAGATAGGGCGTCTTTGTTAAATTTAGGCTCGTCTCGAACTTACAACATTCCCTATCTCAGCATCTGGATGTCAAGAGTACAGATTATGCCACAACCCAGCCACTAAAACAATTCTTTAGTTGCTTAGTTATTTTCTAATTGCAAGTTCAGCTGTTTAACAAAAGAAAATCTGAAGTCCTGACATCATACAGTATGCTCCTAGTCTTCCCTCCCCCTAAGTGGGACCAGAGCTCTTTGTTGGGGCTCTACCCTTTCTTGGGCCTAGGAAAGGTGACCCTGACTTGTTCAAGATTTGCCTAAAATCACCCTACCAAAGAGACAGCAGCTGATAATAGCATAGGGCTTCATGAGAAGCACGCACATCCCATATCCTGCCTGTGAGACTACCGGGACAACACACAGAGCTGTCTCATTTTAATCAGTTCAGAGTTCACCAAACTCTGTCCTCTCCCCTACAGGAAAGGAACTCCCAAGAGCAGCACAGAAAACCAACGTAATTCACCCAACGACAGCATCCCCTTCTGCCTAAGGTTATGTGCTGAGGTGTGCTAGGGGGTCAAGATGACTAACTGTGACCTTAAACTGCAGTCACTTCTGTGGGGCAAGTAGGAAGTAGGCTGAAAATCCACATTGCTGCAGGCTTTACTCCCTGACTAGATCCATGTGTTTCAGTTTCCTTGTTCTAAAATGGTAATAGTCACCAATGAGACAGAACAGTACTTCTGGGGCTTGTACAAAATGCATGGGATACTACTGACAAGTCCTTAGCCCAGCTTCCATAACTAGCAAACATACAGCTGCCAGAAGATTTGTTACTGATATTCAAAATAGATAGCAATGCCTTTAAAGAGTGAGGCGGGGGGGGGGGGGAGAGTTTTCTTCAAGCCTTAGATATATACACACAAAACAAACAATATATAAAAATAAGAGTATGATGAGGAATATCTGTTGAACATACCTAATTGTTCAATGCTGGTAAGGCAGAAGAGAGGTCTCTTCCTAGGACAAAGGGATGGGTCATCCGTCTTAGATCCCGATGTCCTGTCTTTGGAAGTCTAGAATATGAACGTGGCATTTGGGATCAAGGCCACATCCTGGTCACCATGGCTACACACACACGGTCCTCAAGCCTGGTCATCCAACTTCTCCTTCAATTCTCTTTTTGTTCTTTGTGTTTCAATGACCTCATGGGAGCTTCTTCTTTGGGCCAAAGACTGGCCTGTGGCAGTTTTATGTCCCTAGCCGTTGTCAGGACTCCTCTGTGTGCTTGATATCAACTGTGAGCAGCAAAAACTAGAACTGGTGGCGCCAGCTAGGAACCTAGACAGTACCCTAACAGAAACTTCCCTACCCTGGGGTGTCAGAAGTCCATTCTTCAGTTTCCAGATCCAAAGTTGCTTTCTTCTTCCCCACCCACAATTCGAACAGGCTGGATCCAAGGACTGACAGCAAGTTTTCCCCACAGTAAGCATAAATTCTTGAGAGGATGAAAACAGAGAGAAAGCTTTTCAACAATGAACGTATTAGAGAGAGCTGGCCCCAGAAGCAGAATTCATAGAAAAAGAAGGCATGGAGGAAGGAAAGAAGAAAAGAAAGAGAGAGGGAGACAGAGACGTGTGAAAATCAGAGCCAGGTATTTTTCCACTCAGCGTATAGTCCAGGGTGTGCTTCCCCGAGCCCCTTTCCTACGAAGGGTGTGTATCTGAAGGAAGCTTATTCATGAAAAATGCTCTGCGGGAATATTTACTCCGGGTTTATAACAGCCTCCGTTTGTTTATGCTTTTTAAACCTCCCAGAAGTTAAAAACAGGAAGTCTTAGTTGGCCCAACAGATGTAAACTTAAGCTCTATGAGTCCGCCATGGGAAAGAGGCCCTTCAAATTCACTGTGGTGCTTTGGCAGCTTGTACCAGGAAGACATGGCCTGGGTGTATTCACACCAGAGACCTACTTCTGAGCTTGATAACTGAAAACCATCCTTGACTTAGAGCCTCCACGAGGTTTGCCCTGCAAGCCCCACATTCCCTTTCCTGTCTTGAATGGCAGGGATGAGTCACATGACAAGCAGCTTGCACAAGTCTAGGTTGACATTTTATTGAGGTAGAGTGAATTGTTCTGTGTCAGCAGGATGTCCTGTGCCACAGCCAACACGAAGTACGCAAGGCAGGAGAGAGGTGGTGAGATAGTGGCGTGGGTCCAGTGCCAAGATCAGGGCAATTAAAATCAGCCCATTTGACTTTCTGCCTCTGCCATGCTCTTGTGGTAATATCTTGCTTGTACTCTTAACAAAAGAAAGCTTGCCTGAAGATCAGAGGGTGGAGCTAACCACTGGTTAACCATAGAGGTCTAGAGGTCTGTACAGGCAGACATGAAGTGATATGGTTGGACTGAGAGAGGAATATAAGGCAGGAGGAGACATGAGGTCAGCCCTTTTCCGGCTAAGAGGTAAGCAAGGTAAGAGTTGGCTGTGGCTTGCTACTTTCTCCCTCTGATCTTTCAGCATTTACCCCAATATCTGGTGCAAGGTTTTTATTATTAAGACCAATTAGAATTCATGCAACATGTTCCAGTCTGAGGTCCTTGTCCTTTAAAGCTCTTTCTATTATCTGAAGAACAGGAATATTTCATCCACATTACAAATACACAAGGACCAAACACATCCATCTAAGATATTTGATATGGTACTTGGTGGCTCATAACAACAACTCCTAGCAGATACATGGCAGCCTAGGACCACCTTCCTCGTCGAGTGACAATATTGGTTGCATGTGGTCTGGGTATTCATTTAAGCTGTGACTTGTGCCAGTGCAGAATATATCAAACACTCCAAGTAGTATTAGGAGGTGGGAGGGGGGAGTACTACAATTGGGTCATAAGGGTGGAGCTCTCCTGTTTGAATTAGTGCCTGCTGTGCTTTGAAGATTTGTCTCCTCTGCAGCTAAATCTAAAATCTGGTTGCCATTGTGTTAGTCCCCTGCATGGACCGAGGCAGCTGGCCTGACTCCTATGCACAGCAGCAGGGTCAGCCTCCAAAAGAAAATGGTACGGGTGGGGATTTGAGTCACACAGACCTCAATCTTGTTCCTGTGAGTGCTCCATGGCTTCTACGGCTGAGCATGATCCTAAGCAAGTGCAGGACAGCACAGCAAAGCAAGGGCAAACCCCAGGGCCTTCTCCACATTCTCCCTACCTCAATAAGATGCTAATTCATCCGAGAGTCAATGAAAGGATGAGCTCTACCTGGCCAAGCGATGCCATCTTGGGAGGCCGTGAGCTATCCTGAGAGAACCCAGGAGTTCCTCAACATGCAGTGTCTGGTCTGAGACACCCTGCACCTTCAGGTCTTACAGCTTACATAGGAGGATCTTCACATTGCTCTGCCAATGACTTCCTGCCTCTGACAGACTCAGACATGGCTTTCTCAGATGGGTGGTTTCACTGCATAAAAAGAAAACAGTGCTAGCGGAACTGCCCTCTGCAGACAAGGGCTAGTCACCAACATGCAGCCCGGCAGTGTTTCCACAAAACCTAACACACCACAGCTCACTGTGGCCACCTTTTCAAGATGTGTGTCACACTGGGTGACAAAAGGAACTGCTTTTCAAAGACACCCCCTCTCTGTGGAAATGTCCCATGCTTCTAACCCTGTACAACTTCATTGCCAAAACACCATGAACCCATCATTTACAGAAATCCTCATGTCTGTTCACTGAAGAAACTAGCACTCTGACCTGATCAAAATTCTCCCAGGGTGTTTTGTTGTGACATAAGCTATTTATTTAAAAACAGATATTAACATGTAGCTCCTTGCTTTGTGTGGGTAAAAGTTGAGGCTAGAACCCAATATTTCCCACATCGTAGGCAAGTGCTGTAACACCAAGCTCTACCCCAACTCCCAGTGGACACATGCCAACACTATACTCTGTGTGGTGAATGAGACAATAAACATGGGTGTTGTGGTTTAGATAGCTTGGCCAACATTGCAAACTTGGCAACTTGAATTTTTGCTTCAGGAGGTTTGAACCCAGCAAGTTGTGTCAACTGTGCGCTGGGAATCTCAGAATGTTAACGGTGAAGTAGGGGATCACAGTGAGTTTGAGGCAACTTGGGCTACAAAGTGAGTTTTTGAGGTCAGCCTGAACTATAAAGTTAAAAGTCTGTCTCCAAAAACAAAAGGGCAAGTTGAAGGTCCACCTTAGAAAAAAGACATGGCTTGGAAAACATGGGAAAGGAGTGTTTGCCTAACAGAAAAAGGAAGAAGAAAATTGCAACAGTTATAGGGGCAGAGAGGCTGATGGGAAGGGAAGCAGGACAAGAAGAGGTAATGCCAGGCCCGGCAGGAAGCATGGTGGGTGCATCTTTGTAAAAACCCTTGCCTTCCCACCTGCCAGAGCAGCTCCTTATGGAATGGGGAGGGGGAGTGTGGAGGAGATCATGGGGGCAAAGATGGCGGACACAGCTGTGGGACGTTTCCCTGGGGGCATTATAGTAGTCAGCTCTCTTGCTGTGGCAAGACGCTAGAGATAATCTAAAGGAAGGAAAGACTTGTCTGGCTTACACATTCAAAGTTTGCAATCCATGGTTGACCAGTGCTGTCACTTTGGCTGGTAGGACAGCTGAGCCCAGTGAGGAAACATGCAGTAGAGTAAAGCTGCTCTCCTCACGGCAGTCAAGAAGCAGGGGAGGTAGGGTCCCAACACCCCACCCACCACAGAGGCACCTTCGTGACCTCACACCTGCCACTAGGCTCCACCTCTCTCCCAGCAGCACCACGGGCTCACGGGTGACCTTAGTAGAGCATGCATCCAAACCCTAGCATGACAGAGAGTGTTTCGGTTCTTCACTTTCGGAACACAGTACAAAAGTTTTATTAATGGACTCACAAGAAAATTAATCTCTCCAAGATAGTGGTTCAAATGTACATGTTAAAGCAGCATGTTATGTTATATATTTTCAGCAAAGTATCTGGCAAAGTATTATTTTTAGCTCCTCTCCTCAGCACACTCCTTTCCGAGTATATTAACTCTGTTTCTTTCCCTCCTTCCTTCCCTTCTTCTTTCTTTTTCTTTTTTTTTCTTTCTCTCTTTCTCTTCCTCTCTCTTTCTTTCTCTTCCTTCCTTCTTTCCTTCCTCCCCTCATTTCTTTCTTTATCTCCCTCCCCTCCCCTCCCGTTTTTCTCCTAAAGTAGTCACAAGAATAAAAAGCACATGCATATCAGTTACTTTCTGCTGCATAATAAGCTCCCTAGAAGCTTAGTGGCTACATATTTCCCACGACTGTCTTAACAAATTACCACAGAGCTGCTGACTTAAGGTACCACAAATTTATTCTCTTACTGTTCTGTGAATCTGAAGGGCAAAATGAGCCATATGGAGCTAAAATCAAGGCTGTATCCTTTTGAAGGCTCAGGGAGAAAACCTTCCTTTACCTCATCTGGCTTCTTGAGACTTCTGACATCACTGACATCCTCATTCCAAGCCCTGGTCCTCTGTCTGTCTGACCTTCTTGTGATCCTTTTACAACACCCTAGATCCTGCCTATGTGATGCAGGATATTCTCGGGATCCTGGTCACAGTCTCATTACTTCATAACGAGATGTATGCATGGACAATAGAGAGTAATAGTTGGCATTGTTGGAGTGGGTGTCCATAATTAAGTCTACAAGAATGGCTTTAAATATTCACCCATGTGTTTCTCTCTTGATTTGCTATTGTTGTTCTTTTAACCATGGGTAGGACAGTTCTTGCCTACAGAGAGGGAGGGCTACTCTCTTGGCCTCAGTGAGCACAGTTCAGCTCTGTTGTTAGGGTCTCAGCGTCCAGAGGACTAAGATGGGCAGTCAGCTCAGGATCAAGGGGAGAAAAGAGGCTGAGTGTCCAAGTCATATCGCAAAGGTCGAGACACTGGGAGAGGCGGAGCATAGCATTTCACAGTACCTCACAGAAAAACCCAGCTACCGCCAAACTATTCATCCACTGTATGTCTTAAGTACCGGTTCTTTCCATATTTGCTTCTTTGTGCGCCATTTGGACTTCTGTTCCTCTCCTTCTAACCAAGCCCTCTTCACCACAGCTAAAACTATCCTAACCACATTAAGCATTGACACATTTCCCTCCAAGGACTTCAGCCCCCTTCTCCTCCCTGCACAGCATCACCTACCTATCAGCTACCTTTCACCTCCAAAGCAGCCTTTGCAAAAGATAGGGCCATTCTGACACAGAATCTAAGCTCCATCGCCAACAGCACCACCGTGTGGCCGGAAGAGGAATAATAGTTTTGGGCTGAGCAGAGAGGGCTCTTTTCATAGACTGACTTTTGTTTTAAGCTCCCAATGGTCCAGGAAGATATACTGCCTTGTCTGCCTGCCTTTAAAGCATTCAATCAAATAACAATAATTAATATGTATTACATGGCTATAAGGTCATAGTTGATCTCCACTTGTTTGTCAGGTAGCACACCAAACAGTTGTTTTCTTCACACTTGGAGGTAACTTTTTACTTTGACATAGTTTCAAACTTTCTGATTTTTTTTCAACACAGGGTTCCTTACATATCCCTGCATGTCCTGGGACTATCTCTGTAGACCAGGATGACCTCAAACTCAGAGATTCACCTGCCTCTGCTTGAGTGCTGGGATTAAAGGCATGAGGTACTACTGCCCCACATACTTTCAAACTTTAAAACATTACAAGAATAGTACAAGAATTCCACTCTGCCTTTTACTCATATTTACAAATTAATTGCATAATGTTCCATGTGCTTTGTAACCCCCACACACATAGACACACACACACACACACACACACACACACACACACACACTATATTCCTAAACTGTTTGACACTCGGTTGGATAAATCACCTCTCATTTATGACACTGTTGAATTCCTAAGGATACCACAATCCATTACACACATGCCCACAGCATTGTTCCAATATCAGAAAACTCTGCACTGATACAATATATTGTCTAACCCACAGGCGGTATTTCGGTTCCATCAATCATCCCTATAATGTTCTTCATATAACAAAAAGTTTTAATCACGTACTCTTAAATCCTTCAAGACTAAATGCATAAATTTAGTTGGCAGAATGTGATAATTATATTCAATTATAAGACAGGATATTATGATGTTAACAAATCAAACCTGTCCACACTTTATATATAATATCTAAGTTAAGGGAGTACTTAGCCAAAGTATGTAATCTGCTAAATTTATATAGTGGTTTTAAAGCACTTTTTCTAGCTGTGGTGATGAATGCTTATAATCCTAGCACTTGGGAAGAAGATGGATTATGAATTTTAGGCCAGCCTAGACCACATAGCATGAAAGTTGAAGTGAAACTATCAAGCCAAAGAGACCTGCATCAGAGCACTGAGCTGAGCTCCCAGAGTCCAGTTGAAGAATGGGAGGAGTGAGAATATGAGCGATGTAGTCAAGACCACAATGGGGACACCCACTGAAACAGTCTACCTGAGCTAATGGGAGCTCACCAACACCAGTCGGACAGGGAAGAAACAAGCATAGCACCAAACTAGTCCCTCTGAATGTGGTTGACAGTTGCATGGCTGGGGCAGACTGAGGGGCCACTGGCAGTGGCACCAGGATTTATCCCTACTGCTTGTACTGGCTTTTTGGGAACCTATTCTCTTTGGATGGCTAACTTGCTCAGCCTAGATATAGTAGGAAGGGCCTTGGACCTTCCCCAAAGCAATGTGCCTTAGCCTCTCAGAAGAGTGGATGGGGAGTAGGGTGGGAGGGTA
Organism: Microtus ochrogaster; assembly: GCF_000317375.1. Taxonomy (NCBI): domain Eukaryota; kingdom Metazoa; phylum Chordata; class Mammalia; order Rodentia; family Cricetidae; genus Microtus; species Microtus ochrogaster. The sequence goes on along the minus strand of NW_004949101.1, from coordinate 384,041 downwards.
AGGAGAAGGATGGGAGGAGGGGACAGAGTGGGAACTTGGATTAGGTATGTATAATAATAAAAAAAAAGATAGTTTGTTTTCTTTTTTAAAAAAAGAAAGAGAGGGAAGAAGGAAGGGAGGGAGGAAGGAAGGAAGGAAGGAAGGAAGGAAGGAAGGAAGGGAAGAAGAGAGGAAGAAAGAGAGAGACAGAGAGAAGATATCAACCCAATTGATATGTGGTAAGCCCAACAGGGATACAGCGAGTGACCTTCAAACAACAGAGTAGAACTCCTGAGAGACTCACAGCAGACACAATTCCAGAAAAATTGCATCTGGCCATGGCAACTACAAGGTGCAGAGACCAAGACAAACTGCACCCCAGAGCACAAGCCTTGTGTCATTTCCAATGTTTGCCTCAGAACAATAACAAAAGGTGTCCAGACCTTTCCTGGTCCTGGAGCTAAAGAGGAGGCTGCACTATTTCCAGGATGTCTTGGAGTGGGAGGGTGTTTTGTTTACACTGGTCCAGGAAACAACATGATTACTCTTGATTCACCACCTACAGCCGGTCTCATTGTTTGTTTAATATGAAATCATTGTTGAAAGATAAAAATGGAACAAAGAGGAGGGCTGCATTTGGAGGAGTGGTGCTGGTGCCAGATTACATAAACCCTTCCTTGGCATTGCTTCAAACAGAGAAAGAGAAGTGCACAGCGCGGAACCACGGGGTCAGTGCAGAGAGAGTACAGGTTGGAGTCCTCTTGTTCAAAACAACTTCTGTCTTCCCGAGAGTTCCCTTGCCAGACATCATGGTGAAAAGCCCCATGTAATAAGCTGGGGTTTGTGAGATCTAGAACGTGGATTATAACTAACCATGAGCTCTACGTGAAACTTTTTGGTTAATCTTTAAAGCTGCAAATGAAATAGCTTCATCTGTGTCTAAGTTCCTTCAGAGATTTGCAGAGTTAGAGAGTATTATGGTCACTTGTGAGCCACAGTACAATACTGGGATCTGACTCACAGTAGGTGCTTGTATAACATTGGCTGGTTCTACAAAAGAAACACACACACACACACACACACACACACACACACATACACACACACACACACACATATATATATAGAGAGAGACGTTCTTTTGAAACCCTCACTCTTACTATTTAAATCACAGGAGTTAAAATATTTCTCCATCAACATTGAAACTGTCAATTAGTATAACTTTAATATACTATGATAATCAGGCATAGGGGAATATACCTGCAATTCCAGCTATAGTCTGAAGCAGGATCTCAGGTTCTAGGCAAGCCTGGGGTACAGAAGGAGATGTTTGTTTCAAAATAAAAATTCTTATAATGTGATGATAAATAGAATGGGAATTCACTGGGCAATTGAAAAGGGAGCACATGCAGAATAATGTTGTTTTCTGGAAGTCAACAACAATACTGTGATTTATAGATCACTGTTTGTCTGTTTGCATGCCTATGTCACACACTTTCCGTGGCCTTGCCAGTATTAGGCTTCTCCAGAGAAAGAGAACAGAGAGGATCTACTTACATGCATTTATTATAAGGGGATATATCCATGCAATTATACAATCTGACAAGTCCCCAGTTCTACAGGACAGGGGGCAAGCTGGAAGTCTAAGTTCCAGTGTGTGCACTGTTGGACTCAAGACACAGAAGATCCTATTTCGCTTTGAATCCAAAGTCAGGAAAAAGCTAATGCCCTACATTCAAGAACATCAGGCATAGACAATTTCCTTTCTTGGGGGAAGAGGGAACAGCCTTCTCATGTTTCAGCTGATTAGATAAGGCCCACACTCACTAGAGAAGACAATTTACTTTAGTCAGCCTACTGTTCAAATGTCACTGGCACCCAAAACACGTCTCAAAAATATTCAGAATAAAGTTTGACCAAATACCTATGTATCCTGTAACTCGGTCAAATTAACACACAAAATTAACTATCACCAAGTAGGACCAAATACTTTGTGTCATAATGTAGTTCCTTTTGCTGTAATACTACAACCAAAAGTAACTGGGGGAGAAAGGGATTTTCTTTTTTTAAAAAAAAACTTATTTATTTATTTATTTTAGATGTTATCTTCTGTGCAGACATTTTGCCTACATATATGTCTAAATGCTGAGAGGTGTTTATTTGCAAGAGCAGAGAGGCCCTGCTGGTACATGGAGCCCTAGCCATTCTTTCTCGCATGTGCGCACACTGACCCGCAGAAGCCAGCCCAGCTAAGTCACGGGAGGCCAGGTGCTTGCTTGTGGTTTTCAGCATGCTGAGACCTCCCACCCCTGTGCTCCTCTGTGGCTCCTGTGTTCTACTTTGGCTGCTTCTCTGATTCAGCACATCAGCAGCTCTTCTGACATCTGGCACATCCTCGTAAGACCTTTATCAGACCACAGTGTATCTGGCCCTCATTTGCCTACAAATTAAAAATTAAATCAAAGAATCCTCCAAACTTGAAGCAAATCAACTGGTGATAAAGCAAATTTGATGTCACTTAGACATCTAAATGCCGACAATGACCCCCAAACCTTTCTGTGGCTTCAGCTTAATTCAGATTCTGAGCCCATTGGTGGTAGGTCCTGACAAACAGCCTAATTTTCCACTATGTCTGGAATATTTTACATCTTCCATTTAAGCTTTGTGTGCTCACTCGACTCTTCAAAGGACTTGTGACAGTTTGCACTAAATACTGCACCACAGTGGTGAGCTATGTGAAAATACAACCGGGACCCTTCCCAGAAGACAGAAGTCACACCTGTAAAACAATGAAAAGTGGAAACCCAGATATGGGAGCCATTAAGAATTCTGTATCAATATGAAATTTTAATATTGAGGAAATAGAACAATTTTAACAAAAAACCCACATCAACAGGTGTTAGAGATTCAGTGGGAAATTTCCCCACATCTAGAGGACATAGAAACTGACATCTTTAAAGAAAAAGTGGGTAATACATAGTAGGGTAGAAAAATGAGCCTACTCTAAGACCCAGAAACCTGTGCTGAACATAGTCTGAAACCCATGCACAAAAGATAAATCAGTGAGGATAAATTAAACCTGGGATGACCTAAATACCCACCAACAGTGGAGGAGATCTAGATAAGACACTTACAAAGTAGAATGCTCTACATGGTATCAGTAGATTATCAACAAGGGTAAACTTTAAAACATGAATCTTGCTTGAAGGAAAGGGGATGGAAGCCGTCATTTAGTGGCTGTAAGTTTCAACTTGGGAAGAAAAAAAAAACACTGTGAAGGTGAATGGCTGTGATGGCTACACAGCAATGTGTGCATATGTAAGGTCACTGAATAGGATAAGTGATTTAGTTACTGTTCTACTGCTATGATAAAACACCATGACCAAAGCAACTTATAACAGAAAGTTTCAGAGAATTGGTGGCCATCATGGTGTGGAGCATAGCAGCAGGCAGGCAGGCATGGCGCTAGAGTAGTGGCTTAATGGCTCATACCTGATACACAAGTCGCAGGCAGAGAGAGAGAGGGCTAGACTGGGCGTGGCGTGGGTATTTTAAAGCCCCAAACCCATTTCCAGTGATTTACTTCCTCCAACAATGCCACACCCACTCCAAGGCCACACCTCCTAATCCTTCCCAAACAATTTTACCAACTGGAGACGAAGCAGTCAAGCACGAGTCTATGGCAGCTATTCTCATTAAAGCCATCACAACACGTAAAAGGGGTGAAATGGTAAGCTACATGTCTCATATGCTTACATGTGTGTAGATACAGGCATTTAGATTCTCTACCAAGAACACCAATTTGAACATTTACATTCTGCAATTTCTAGGTGATGACACCTCTAAAGTGTCATCTCTACATGCAATTTCTAGATGATGGGCTAGGCATGCTTTCACACACGTGATCCCAGCATTCAGGAAACCAAGGCAGGAAGATGGTGGTGAGTTCATCCAAAGCTACGAAAGATGTTGGAGCCAGCTTTGGCTATGTAGCAAGAAACTGTCTCAAAGAAACAAAATTAAAAAGTATACTTGTGACCCATACTTTTGTAAAATTTTTTTAACAACAACAAAAAAATAATACAAGAAGTTGAAAATGTCTATGATTCCTCTTCACCATGACCTCATCCACCCACTAATCTTTCCTTTTATGGTTTTCTATACCCTGTATAACATATATATGTAATTGCCTTCAACCAAATGTGAGCTCATATGTAATGTTCTTTTTCTCTTCTTCTCTCTTTAGAGGCAGGATCTGGCTACGTAACCCTGGATAACCTCTAATATGAGCTCCTCCTGTCTCTGTTTCCCAAGTCCTGAGATTACAGGCTCTAAAATAAGCTTTTGAGCCACACACAGCTCTAAAATAAGCCTTTGGATGTGCATGTATGCTTGCATATGCTGCCAAGTGCTCTGCTGCTGAGCTATATCCCCAGCCTTCTGCAATCTAAGCAGCTCTCTTGGTGATCTGTTTCCAGTGCCTGAAAACACATCGAGAGTCCAACCAGGTGAAAACGAACCAAGTCCTTCCCCATCAGCCCCACAGCCCTGCATCCCCAGCCTCCGTGACTTCCTGTCCCATTAAACAGCACATTAACTGAACATCTTCACACACCTTCCTTTAGAGTGGACGCAGAAGGGGAATTGCTGAATCGAAGCATGTGCCCCTTCTTTTCCAATACATGCCACAGTGCTCTCAAAACAGCTGTACCCATCTGTTCTCCCCCACTGAAACAGCTGTTGCCCATGCTTGCCAACTAGCAGGCCCAAGGTTTTACCTCATGGTTGTTCTGGTGTAGATTTCCCCGAACTCCAGTGATGTTTACTTTGGCATGGGAAACCCTTCCACTATGAGCAACCTGGTGACTTCTCTTCCACACAGTTGTTACTATTTTTTAAACAAATTTAGGATTCCTTCATATAATCATGTTTTAAAGTAAATTATATACACTCTCCAAATTTTTACATGTCCCTTAAGATGTTAGGACACCTTTTATTACAAGAAGTTTTTTGGCCTTTTCTATCAGTAAACACCATATTAAATATCATGACATTTTTTACAAAGTATATTTTAGTAGCTGCTCCTCACCCCCTTCAAGTCCCTCACTCTGAGTCCCTACTTTTGTCATTCCCCAGTCTCTTTTCTGCTTTCAGGTCAGACATGTCCTTTTGTCCTGTTCCCCTTCCTCCATATCCCGTTACCCTCTCTGGTTCTCCTTTCTTTGGCTTTGCCCACATTTACACACATTTATACACACATGTTGCTAGGAGCCAAATGTCAGAGGCAACATGAGGTTTGTTTCTTTGTGTTTGGTCCCTGACTTCATATTATACTTTCCAGACCCAACCACTCTCCTGAAAATTTTATAATTTCAATTATCGTTATCGCTGAGAAAGTTTCGTTGTGTGTGTGTGAGAGAGAGAGTGTATGTGAGTGTGTGAGTGTGTGCCACATTTTCATTATCTAGTCATCGGTTGACGGACACCTAGGCTGGTTCAATTCCTTGCTATTACAAAGAGGGCAGCAATAAGCATGATACGCGAGTGTCTCCATGATAGGCTCTAAGACCTTTGCGTATAAATGACACAGCTGGTCCATATGATGGGTGAATTTTTAATATTCTAAGAAACATTCAGACTGTTTCCGCAATGGGTCCCTAGCTTATATTCCCACTAGCAGTGACTAAGTGTTCCTTCTCCACATCTCCACTGGCATTTGCTGTCAGATTTCTGGGTGATAGGCATTCTGACTAGGATGAAGTGCCACCTCAAAGTAGTCAACATTTGCATCTCCCTGATGACTCGGGGTGATAAACACTTTTAGGAGTCCTTGTTGGGCATCTGCTTTTCTTCTTTGGGGAACTGTCTGTTTATTTCATCAGATGGAAATTTCCAAATTACTATTATGTAATTAAGACCTTCAAGCCAGGCATGTTGCACATCTGTGATCCCAGTATTGGAGAGGTAGAAACATGAAATTAAGGCCAGTCTGAACTGCATCACAAGACTCTGTTGCAGGGGTGAGAGAAAAATATTTTGATCTTTTTCCTTAATAACTTTTGTGGGGTTTGTCTTATGCATATAAGTGCCCCATACAAGCCAACTATAGTTTTGATTTTTATATCTATTTCCTTCTCAAATATAACTTCTAGAAGCATTAATGACATTAAAGGGGATCTGCTTTGTTTTCCTCCAATGGCATATCCAAATATCATCACTGCATCTAAATGTCATTACTGAATATTCCGGCATCCCTAGGTCTCTGAAAGGCTGTTTTCTCCATATGCTTGTGCATATGTGTAGAGCCACAGGCTGCTTGGGCTCTCTGAGAATGCTATTTCCTCTCTTGGGTCACACCTTTCTTGCTCGCCTATGTCCCTGAGAACCTTTCCATGAACATGCTGGGCTGCCTGATCAGCCTTGAAGATGCTAACAAAGTTATGTGGCAGTGGAGAGAAGGAAGCACCCACTACCATTAGGGGTTTCAACTGGTGTTCTAGCCAATGAATTTACGATCCAGCTCTGTGGCTTCTCCCTGCTCAGCAGAAGCAGACAACATGAAGGGGATCCAGACTCAGTTATGGACACACATCACTTCTAATTTTTAGTATTATAAGATATCTTAGTGATGTCACTACACACTATCCGATCATTTATAATCTCTCAGGATTGGTTCTTAAAAGACCCACAGGATCTAAACAAATGGCCATTTGCATAGCACTTGATGGTGGATGTTCCCAGCTTGTCACCCAGAAGAGTCTCCTCAGGTCTCATCACCTGCAGAGAGCACATCTTTCCACCCAGAAAGACACACTCTCCTCCTTGTTGCTTTCTGCCCAGGAAAAGGACTTTGAAATCTAATGAGGGACCTGTAGGTTCCTGCCTTGAGCTGCTCTCCCAGCTGATGGTGTCTGTTAACTGTGTAAGTAGCAATTCTGCCACAAAATGGGTTCTGAGCAGATGCCTGTGCCTAAGCATCTATCACCAAACTTTGACTGTGATTTTTGCTGAATTCCAAGCTTGGTCTAGAAACCATGACTCTCCCTGTGCCAGATGTCTAGCTCAAGAACTGGCTGTATTCCATCTGCCCACTTTTATCCTCTAAATGATGGTCAGGCCTTTGTGCTCCTCTGATTAACTTCATTTTCTTACTAAAATTTCAAACAGCTCAATGAAGCATAAGCTCCGCTACATGTGAAAATATCACATGTTTAAGAAGTTAAATGACTCGCCCAAAGCAAAAGCATGGTTCACAGCCCTATCCAGCAACCTGCAGGGCTAGAGCCACTGTGAAAGCTGCCAAGAAGGTTCTCCATCCTCAAACATAAACAACTCCAGCAACAGATGGAAGTCAGAATGCATACACATAAAATAAATACATCAAACATTTTTAAAATATTACAGACAGTTGTGAGCCATCATGTGGGTAACAGGAATCAAACTCATATCCTCTGAAAAAGAAGCCAGTTCTCTTAATTTCTGGGCCATCTTTCTAGCCCCATAAATGTTTTTAGAACTTCTTTTTTTAGTTTTTTTTTTTGTTTTTATTGAGAAACATATTTTTCTCCACTCCCCTCCCTTTCTCTACCCTCCCCTTCTACCCTCTCCCAGGAGCCTCATGCTCCCAATTACTCAGGAGATCTTGTCTTTTTCTACTTCCCATATAGATTAGATCCATGTATGTCTCTCTTAGGGTCCTCTTTGTTGTCTAGAATTTCTGGGGTTATAGACTGTAGATTGGCTTTTCTTTGCTTTATGTCTAAAAGCCCTTAGCAGTGAGTACATATTATATTTGTCTTTCTGGGTCTGGGTTACCTCACTCAATATGATGTTTACTAGATCCATCCATTTGCATAAATAATTATTTTAAATGGAAAAAAAAGGTTGAAGGGAACTGGAGAGACAGCTCAGTACTTAAGAGCAAGAGCACTGCTCTTGCAGAGGACCAGAGTAGGTAGGGCTGGACATAGTGCAAAGGAAGCAATCTGCAGGCAAGATTTTTTGAGTGAATGATGCCAACCAGGATATGGAGACAAACAGCCCCAGTGAGGTTAAACCCAAGAAATATCCAAGAGAGTCATCTGTGAAATCCTACAGAACCTGGAGGGGTCAGGCCCTACTCAGCATAGGACACATCAAGTGAAACTTCCCTACAATCCCTACAGGCCTAGCTTCACCTTTACTACTGGTCTAGTCCTGGAGATGCCTTATAAAGATGCTATCTTAGATTATGCATGTTACTTTAATATTTGAACTCAACTGATACACACACACACACACACACACATATATATATATATACATATACGTATGTATATATATATATAAAACAAGATATTAGACCTGCCATAAAATATTAACGGTGCAAAAAAGATGAAAGTTCTAAGGATCTAATGCACAATGTATTAGCAATGCTGTACAGTTGGTTTCAAATGTAACAAAAGCAGATTTTCATACCTCACCACCTAATATAAAATGGTAACCATAGTTAATATTGGAGTGTTAATTAATTTGATTGTGGAAATTAGTACACAGTGTATATGAATATCAGTAATTTTGTATAAATATGTATGTGTGTGTACCCTAACCAAGACACACACACACACACACACACACACACACACACACACACACACGTCTTAGGTAGGGTTTCTATTGCTGTGATGAGACACTGACCATGACCACTGCAACTCTTATAAAGGAAAACACTCAATTGGGGCTGGCTTACAGTTTCAGAGGTTTAGTTCATTATCTTCATGACAGGAAGCATAGCAGACAAGGTGCTGGAAAAAGAGCTGAGAGTTCTACATCCTACAACTTGGTCCCTAGGCAACAGACGCAACTGTGTGTCACACTGGGTGTAGCTTGAACATGTAAGACCCTAAAGCTCACCTCCACCCTGACACAATTTCTCCAACAAAGCCACACCCACTCCAACAAGGCTACACCTTCTAATAGTGCCACTCCCTATGAGCCAGGCACCTAAACGCAGGAGTCTATGGGGGGGGCGGGGCATAACCTATTCAAACCACCACATTTGCATCAATTAAATAGTTCATTGCTTAAAAGATTCCAGCTTTGCCTGAGCAGGAATGTTCGAGTGGCTGCTGAATAGGAGTGAGTCTCCTGCCTTCTAGGTATTCAAGCACCAACCAGGCACAGGTTAGCAGAAATCCCAGTTGCGTATGGGCAGGTTAGTGGCTCAGGGTTCCACGGCCTCACCCTGCAGACTGAGGTGACCACATCATTATCTACAGGAAAATGTTCCCAACACACAAAGATCCTGGCGCAGTCACTGGGCGGAACCAGCGTTGGTGGCAATGAAGGAGGGAAAGTACTGATGTGTCACACTTGCTCCTTCCTGGCTGTAAATGTTCCACTGAGGCTAGCTCTAGGTCACCAGTGGGATGTCACTGAACACAGAATGGGGAAGAAGCACGGGGAAAGCACCATCAACATAGATACCATGCAACATAAGAGCACAAGTATTTAAAAAAAATAGAACATCAGAGTGGTATTTGGTGCCTCCATTGCCTGGGTTTTGACATGGTTTATTTTGTTGTAAGTTTATATAAACTGTTCTTGATGGTTATATTTAACCACTGGTTTCAGAGATCTTGAATGCTAGCTGTCACAAATGGTCCACACTGGCTCTTGCTTTCCAAGTACAAAGGCTTTGAACTCACTGACCCTCCGCTATGCTTCTGACACTAAGCCTGGAAGAACTTGGCAACTTATTCAGCTTTGAGACCTGGTGCTTCCATAACTCATAATAAGAGAACAAAACACCACCCTTTGAGTAAAGCAGTGACTCACCAACTGCCAAAGCTCTGAGGGAAGTACAAGCTTCCACAGGCAGTTTGCCGGAGCCCCAGGCTGTCCCTGGAGCAGGCTGGTTTTGCATACTCTCTGGTGGCATTAGTATCTAGCCCTTGAATATCTAGAGAAGAGTCTGGAAATAATCCTACATCAAGAGTCGCTATAGCTTCATCCAGGCAAGGTAAGGAAGGGGGGCTAGAATCTCAGAGTAGGTCATGGGCTAAGTTCAGACTCCCAGCATCCATGTAGAAGCTCAGAACAGGAGTGTGTCTACAGTCACATTTATGCTGGGGAAGGAGAGACAGTCAGATCCTGCAGCGCACTAGCTAAATAGGTAATTCTAGGTTCAACAGGAGATCATGTCCAAAAATTAAGCTACAGAATGACAGAGGAAGACACCCAGTATCAACTACATGGACACACACACCACATGCAAAAGAAGAAAAAAAGGAAAGGGAGGGAGGGAAAGAAGAGAGGAGAGAGGGGTGCTCTGAGGGGGCTGAGTTCATGCTGAGAAATAACACCAGAGCAACTTTGCTCTAAACAAGCAAATCTCTTCTAAAATCACCACACAGCCACTTTCCTTGCGTGGTCATCAACCCCCCCCCCCATGTGATCCCTACAAGCCCAGTCTCCTCATCCCCATTAAGAAAAGCTAAGAAAAGCTGAGGTCACCCAGCAATTTAGACTAGGACACAAAATAGACGAACATGTGTCCCTTTTGCAGGTGCGTTTAACTTCCTCCTATGTCTTAAAAGGGAGCTAGATTTTCAAGTTAGTCAACCACTTCCAAATTTCAGAATACGGAGGGGGAAGGCAGGTAACTTTATAGTGGAGAAGCTTGAAATCAGTAAGGCTACATAACAATGGTCTTCACCTTGACAGTAATAGGGAACGGCAAAATCTTTAAGAAAGAAGTAGTACATTAGGAGTGGTCTTTGTGTCTTTGGAGAATACCCTAAATGGGGGTTGCAGGATACCAGTTTCTCTCTTTTCTGTCTCTTTTGCTTCCTAATGTGAGGTGGCTCATTTTACCCTGCCCTGCTCCAGTACCATAATGCTGCCTAGTGAAAACCAGTCAAGTCATCTGCCCAGGAGCTAATGCCTCCAAAACTGTGAGCCAACATGAATGTTTGTCCTTTACAAGCTAGTAATCCCAGGTGTTACAGTAATGGAAATTTCCATAGCAGGGGCTCACTGACATCTTCACAGCTGGGTAGGAGGGGAAATGAGGAGTCAGCAACCACTCATCATAGCAACTCTGGGCTGCACCAAACAGAAGGTGTTGCAGGGATCTGACATTTGTTTTTACATCTGATATAACTCAACGGGCCAGCATTTGGACAAGGCTGCTTCATTTAACTACTTACACCATCAGTGACTCTGAAAATGGGTGACATTGTAAGGTGGCCAATCCAAGGTTCCATGAATTGGGAGAATGGGGATGTTCTCAATCAAGTACAATATGGAACTCACACAAGAACTCTTGGAAGGAAGTGACAAAGTCACCTCAACACAAAGTGACTCAGTGACAAAAACTCCAGGGTCAAACCTAAGGTCTTCATACAAGTTCTGGCAGTAACTATTTAATTGTTACTTTAATTTCATTTATCAATATTTTGCACCTCTAAACCTCTATTTCCTCACCTTTAAATAAAGGGTATAATTTGTAACATTTAGGAAGTGAAGGGTCTTTCAAATGTTCAATACACAGGAGATCTCATTACTACCCAAGCCCATCTACTGTTAGCAAAGGCCAGGATCATACCCACCTCCCTCGGGACTCGGGCAATCCTGTGAAGTGGAGGCAGAGATATTGTGAGAACTGGGGCAATAGAGGGCACCAAGGAAACAAAGCCTTTTAAACACAGCAGGACTGACACACATATGAACTCACAGTCTAAGGCAGCATTCACAGGACCTGCACAGGTCTAAGCCAGAGGGGGTCTCATCACTGTGTGTATGAATGTGTGTGTCTCTGCTCGCATGTCTATTTGTGTTTCTTGTGCTTTTTCTTTGGCTCTTTATCTTCGGTTTGTTGGTTTGCTTTGTCCTAATCTGGCTTGTTTGGCTTTGTGTTATCTTATTTTGCTTTATTATTAATTTTTGGATGCCTGTTGGTTTTATAATGAGAGAAAGAAAGGGTGTGAATTTGGATGGGAGGGGAGGTAGAGAGGATCTGGGAGGAGATGGAGGAGGAGAAGCTGTAATTGGAATTGGAGTATACTGTAAAAAAAATTATTTTCAATTAAAAATGAAGTAAGTTGCAACCATCCTAGCATAACTGGAATATATTGTAAAAAAAATCATTTCTAATTACAAAATGAAGTAAATTGCTATCCTAGGCAAGCTCTCTATAATATTCAGTTCCTGTTCGTTCATTTAAATCAGGGATTATAATACTTGCATTGTGGTACAGAGATATAAATGTAGAACTGACAAAGCCTAGGATCTTACCTCCCACACTAAGCCTTATTAGTGGTGTCATTATCAACCTGTGAAACACTGGAAGCTCTCTGTAGGGAAGAGATTACATCATCAATTTGACAGAGGAGGGTCTAGACTTAATTAAGAAAATTCTGTTGGTGACAAAGCTCAGTGGCTAGAGCTAATGAATGTAAAATGTCACTTGGATAAGATCCTTTGCCATTGGCCTCCTTTTCCTTTCCTTTCCTTTCCTTTGGCCACATAAGTCCAGCCAGAGAGCTGACCTGGAGGAGCAGAGTCAAATGTTGAGTAGCCAATCCATCTTCAGTAGCTCAAATGGGCTGGAACATTTTACTTTAAGCCATACAATTTAGTATCAGTGAGCTCCAGATGCTCTAGAGTTCTGGCTAAACTATTGTTACTTTAGATATGTGGAAAATTCACTTACAAAGCACACCACATTTGACAGTTTGTGATTTGTACCAGGAAGTGACTCAACTTCCCCCAAGCCCCAGAAGGCTCCACTGGGGAAGGGAAAGCAACCTGCCAGTGTCAGAGACCCAGCTAGCTGCTGTATAATTCACCAGCTGCTATATAATTTCTGCCTTCGCACCATGGATTCTGCTAGTCTTGCTGAGAGATGGCTAAAAGGATAGGAATTTACAGGATGAGGGATTCCTCCAAGAGTCCTGCAAAGTGGATGAAAATAGACCCAGACCAAACACAGCGCTTTCCGTTCTAGAAGGAAACTAAAATTGTTTAATATCAAAGACCAAGACTCGTGCAGCATCCGAGTTCTCTATAGCCACAGCAACAAAATGTATTTCACAGTTTCAAAAACAATGAGTTTCTAACCCAGGATTCTATGCCGCCTTCTATTTATTTGATTTGTACTTCTATAACAAATATCTTAGACCTGGTAATTTATAAACAACAGTAAAGCACTGATCCCTATTCAGAAGTCTGGAAGCCCAAGATCAACACCCAAAAAGTCAAACTGCCTGGTGACAGCTTCCATACTGCTTCATACACAGCCCTCTCCTCCTGGGCCCTCAAAGGCAGAGGAGATGAACAAATTCCCTCTGTCCTATCATCCACGGGATGAATCTCACCCATGAAGATGGAGGTAGCACTTATGACTGAATCACTTCCCAAGGCCTCACCCTCAGTATTGTTTCACCGGGAAACTGTTTTTGGTGTATGAATGTACAATATGCAATCAACCAATCAACTATGAGAAAAGGTTATAAATATTTTCAAATCTAAAAAAAAATATCTCTGAAATTTTCCTTCTTTTCCCTCTTTATCAAGAAACTACTAGAGGGCTGGAGAGATGATTCAGTGGTTAAGAATACTTGTTGCCCTTCCAGAGGACCTGAGTTCAGATCCCAGCACCCATGTTGGACAGCTCACAACTGCCTGCAACTCAAGCCCCAGGGAATCTGAAACTGTCTTTTGACTTCCCTGGGCTCCCACACACCCGGAAGACACACACAGAAAGGGAAACGCCACATATTCTCTCCCATGTATGGATTCTAGCTTCTAGTTTTTATATTTGTGCTCTTAACTAAGTATCTGTAGAGGCAGGAAACCAGAAAGGGACCTTGACAAGGTGTGGAAAAAAGGGGGCCATATGATATGGAAGTAAAGGAGAGAATGTTGGGGTTTGAAAAATTTGAGCAGGATATTAGGGAGGTAATCAGGTGCCTTTTTTACTGGATTTGAGACCTACTCCACAGAAGGCAATTCATGCTTAGTACTGTGAACCTAGTCAAAAGCCCATTCCTGGGAAGGTTATAAGATCTAAGTGGTAAGGGTGGGGCACCCACTGAACCATCTTGCCTTTCCTAAAGAATTTTTGAAAAATGAGAAATATATAAATATTGAAACTCTAGGTTCAAGGGGCATTGAACAGCTTTTAAAATCCCTCTTGTTTTAGCACCTTATTTTATCTTTCCTAATAAATAACTATCACTGTAAAACAAGGAACAAAAATACATCATAGGGCTGAAAAGCAAAAACAGAGTCAGGTCTTTGCCAACAGACTTGTTTACGCAAATTTCACAAACAAATTGCAAAGCCTTCCTGCAAATAGGTTAATCTGTCTAAGTGCATTTGATTTTGTGGTATGCCAAGGCAAATTTCTAAAATGATTGTTCCATTTTAATCACCACCATAATTATTTTTTGATAAAAATGTGTATAATACCCAACTCATCTTGCATCTGTGTTCTGTGTTAAGAACTATACTGAATTCTTGACTTAAATTATGTTATGTAAATTCTAGCAAAGGTTTTCTGAGAATGCCATCTTTATTATTTTATAATTATGATCAAAATCAGATTGTCTCATCTATGAAGCCTCATGAGCAGGAGGCAGTGGGCCGGAATACACAGGGGATCTAATCAGGAATGAAGAAGACACAAACTAGCTTCTGCTCTTCCTTCAGGGTGAGTTGTTCCATATCTGAGAGTTTAACCCGATGTGTTAAGATGGAATCCCCATTGTCATTGTGGTCACATGCTTCTTAAGGGTAAATCACAAGCTAGCAACAAGTTACATGCTATGAATGATATAAGGGTTTATAATGGTCACCTGTGCATGAGGGACTGAAGACAGGTGTATTGATCTGATTGGGCTTCAAAACAAAAAACCCACAGATCAAATTATTTAATAACAGAAATTGATCCTCTCTCAGTTCTGGAGGCTGGAAGTCCAAGTTCAAGTTACTAGAGTTGTTCCCACCTGAGGCTTCTTGGCTTGTAAACATACATCTTGTCCTTGCCTGTGCTTTGTGTGTCTACGTTCTAACTGCTTTAAAAAAAAACATCATTATCATCATCATCATCATCAATATTTTTTATTGTACGTGCTTATAATGATGGTATGCACCATGCATGTGGAGGTCAGAAGTCAACTTTGTGGAGTCATTTTCTTCCTCATTTTACCCACTGAACCATTTCTCCAATCCTCTCATCATTTTTTACTGGGGGGTTGTATTGAATTAAGGCTCATACATATTATCTCATTTTTACTTTATTGTGTCTTTAAAGAGCCTGTCTCCAAGCACAGTCACATTGGGAGCACCAGAGTTCCAATATATGAATGTCAGGGAACACAGTTCAGCCCGCAGCACCAAGGCCTTTTCTCAATGAGAGGATGTGGCGACATCGTATGTGGCTTCAGAAACATGCAGAGAACAGGCAGTTCCTGAAACCCGTCCCTCCTTGTTGTTGGCCCTCATCCTGTTTCCCCAGGGTCTGTCCACACCTGCAGACATTTGAGTTCTTTGGCTGAATCAGGGCACCTGATCTCAGGAGGCTTGATCGATATGGTCCTTTATCGCTGAGCACCCACTGAGTTATCAGTGTAATGAGGTACCGAGGCTCCAGGCAACCCGTGAGTGTGACAGTACCAAATGGCCAGATGGGATTTGGGCCCATCAGCCTCCCCAGAACCCTGGATCTTCAAGGAGCCGGCTCACCTTACATTCTCTCTAGGATGAAGCCTGCCTCTGCTTGTGGAGCTAACAGTTCCTCACTGTTCCCCGATTCCCGTGTGTTCTGACAGTCATGTTCAGGCAGACCTTGATCAAGTAGCAAACAGCATTTCTTAAAAAGATGCTCAACCCTGTTCAATGGCAAC
This sequence comes from Microtus ochrogaster, assembly GCF_000317375.1. Taxonomy (NCBI): domain Eukaryota; kingdom Metazoa; phylum Chordata; class Mammalia; order Rodentia; family Cricetidae; genus Microtus; species Microtus ochrogaster. Next base: position 368,172 of record NW_004949101.1, on the reverse strand, counting down.
CAAAGGCAGGGACCAAATAGCCCCAAGGAGGCCAAGGGTGGTGTGTTCAATACAAATTTTCTTAAAATACCATCTTAAATTTTTCTAAGGAAAGGGGACGGAGGCCTTTTAAGAAAATGTTATATGTGTGAAACAAAGGTCAGAGGAATGTTTAAGGCCAGGAAATCCTTTCAGAGTGGGAAGCATTCACTAGGTCGGAGGGCTGGGAGAGTGGGGACAGGATTAAAAGGGCTTGCAACTCTGGGGCTGAGAAGGGGCTGAGGGCCGGCAGGGCATGTCTTCCTGTGAGGCTGACATCCTGCCCAGGGCCCCAGGAAACCCCTGGGAAGCTGTGTTTGAGTATGAGGAAGGCTTTCTGTCATTTCTAGCTGTTTTCCTTTTCTTCCTAAGGGGGATTGAGAAAACATCTCCTTAGTCTCCTCCAACTATGGAGTTATAGATGGTTTTAGAGTGGGCAGGGATTAGGGATACAAAATGTTGATTCTAATCAGCTCTGCACCATTTCCCAGCCCAGAAACCTTGTGCTAAGGCAGCAGAGATTTTGAGGAAAATGAAACACGCCAGCCTTAAAACATGTACACATTCAGGATCCCCAGGTACTAGAACAAACAGCTTTTGCCCAACGGCCTCGGTCCTGCAAAGTCCATTAGGAATCCCTGGCGCTTCCTAAGCAGTGAGGTTCTGCGATTTAGCAAGTGTTTGGAGAAGGGACACTGAAGAATGACTGCAACAGACATTCATTTGTGGATTTGCTTTGAAGCATCGTGTGTTTTTCTGATAGCGGGGCTGAATAGCGCTTATATCAGTAGTAAAACATTGCTGTAATAACAACACGGTTGCGTGACATCATGTCTTCATTCCGAAGGACTGAAGTATTGCCCTGGAGCCTCCACTAGGGTGTGTGCTGTGTTGACCCTCCCAAGCGGTATGGCACACTCTGAAATAGCTGCTCTTAGGGATTGGCCACAGCTTTGCTGTCTGCTAATCCCCAGCACAACATCTGTCATGTCGGGAGAGGCATTAGTTACAGTCTGTACTGCTGTGACAAAATATTTGCAAAAACAGCTTAAAGGAAGAAAGATTTATTTTGGCTCAGTGCGAGGGGTTATAAACGGTCATGACCCCAGGGCAGGTACAGTGGTAGACAGCTATGTGATGTCAGAAGCGTGGGCAGCTGCTTCTTACATGACGCTAACCAAGAAACAAATAGCTTAGTCCCAGAGAGGGTGACACTGTGAGCCTTAAGCCTGCCTCTATGGCCTTATATTTGTCATTTTGGACCCATGTCCTGAACAGTTCCATAGCTTCCCAAAGAGCACCACCAGCTAGGAACCAAACGTTCAAGGTTATAAAAAATTTCTTTTGGAACTTTCTATTCATGCTCAATTTGCCCCCTTGACTTTGGGCCTTTGGTGAGGGGTACGTCATGGTGAAAGTGAATGGCAACAAAAGCAGTGTTCCTAAAGGAAGAGACTTGGGTCTCAAGGTCCCTTTCAAGGCACGCATCAAATGGCCCAAATTCCTCTTACATGGCTGAGACTCAACAGGGTCATGCTGGGGCCCGAGCCTTCAGCATAGGTGTTAGGGGACACTTGTCCAAACCCAGTACCCCTCTCTTGCTCCCCACTCACCCGCTTTCCACAGTGAAATGACTGAGTACAAGAGCCTTTGGCAGATGTTAGAACCGTGTTCTTGGACTTCTCAGCCTCTAAAATCATAAGGTAAGAAATCTCTGTTTTGCAATCTTCCCAGGCACAGGAATTCTGTTATAACAGAAGAAAATGGACAGAGAGAAGCGACAAGCTGTTATCAGCTTTCCTGCCTCAATCACTACGGAGAAGCATGAGGGTTCAGTGGATTTCTCTCAAGCAGGATACAGTTTACTATTGGACAGTTGACTCACGACTGGAAGAGTGAGGTAGGAAGACAGGGACGGCATGCCATGAGCTGTTCTCTTCTGCCTGTGCCGATCTCTTTTTGATGCGCTCCTTATAGATCTCTCACACAAATGCTTTCAGAAATCTCTCTTCCCAGATACCTGCGGATTCCTGATGTTCCTAAACTTTCAAGTGGACAGGTGGATGGATTCCAACTATGCTACTCCAAAATTTACTGCTTTGACACAGGAGATTTTTGGAGATGGAGGAATCTGTGACTCCACCGAGGAAGAAAGAACTCAAGAGGTTTTTTTTTTTTTCCCTAAGAGCTCTTCTGACCTCACAGCCTAGAAGACTGACAAAGATAGTGTTAAACAGGAGCTTCGTTCTGAAGACAGATGAACAGATATGGAAAAACCTTGCCTTCATAGAGAAAATCTGGCCCAGTAAGTGCAGACACACACTTGTGGCAGATGAGACATTTCCCTTCCCTAGCATCTCCACATTTTCAGCTGTCCAAGATGCATGCAGCAGTAAATCCAGCTGAGGACACTGTTACGGAGGTGCAAAGGGCCAAATTGAGCCATCCAAAAGGCATGCACTTAATAAATGGAGCTGCCTGGATTGGTGCCCACTTATTCCTGTCCTGGTGACAGCATGAGGCCCTTCAATGTAGCATCAAAGACAACTGAAAACTGAGAAGCAAAGCAAAAGCAAGAGTGAGCAAAAAAAGGAAAATAATATAGGGAAAATGTGTCCGTTGCCTACACACACACACACACACACACACACACACACACACACACTTATCCTGGCTTATAATAGGTTCTTCCTCCCTAGCTAAGTGCTCCAAACCACCTTACACATCCTCACCATAGTTTACATCGGTCTAGGAACTCCCATAAGGTCTGAGGCTTGGAATATAATCTGATTTAGCTCTCATGTACCTAGCTGGCTGGCCTAGGCTGTGTAGGTAGCACTGGAGAAGGGAGCCTGTGTTTTCTCTGGTTTAAGTGCATTGCTAGGCCTGGGTGACTGTGGGTGTAAGTATAACTGGCCTCCCCATGAAGAGAACTAGAGCCTACATTACCAGAATAAAGAGGGAAAACCAAAATGTTTTTTTTCTAAGTTCAAAAGGGACTTATGATAAAATTCAAAGTAAGCCAGAAATCAGGAAACTTCCACAACTCGATAAAAGACTAGCACCAAAAACATCCTGTTTCAGAGTCAACAGTTCTTTCCCACCATGCGGGCATTAGGCGCACATGAGAAGTCACCACTTCTGTTTAGACTATAAATGCAGGGCCTAGCCAGTGCAACAGGAAGGAAAAGGAAGCTGACGACCAAAAGTGACAGAGACAAAGACGGAGGATGCCATCATTTGCGAATAACTGACAATACAAGTTGCCGATAACACGAAAGGTCCCAGGAAAGTGGCAGAGTATCCAGTCACTAGACACGCTTAATTTAATTATTTTCTGTATTTTTATTAGCAATTTGAAGAAGTTTAAATCACTACCATTTTATTTCTCAGTGATAAGGGATGGAGCTCATGGGCCCTGGGCAGACAGAGGAAGATGTAACCAAGAAGTAATACATGTCATTGCTGGGTATGAGTCCCTCGCCACCCCTCCCCCACCCACTTACTTGGGTATTCTGAAAACAGAGGACTTAGGCTCTAGGGAGCATGCCCAGCCCATCTTATGCCAGCTTATGTACAAGGCTACATATGAGGTACGTGCTTCAGTTATTTAGGCTGACAGGCACTGAGGTATGACTAAATCATACGAAAGAGAAATAATTTTGCTTATCATTATGAAAATTTTAGATACTGAAGGAAAAATGTATTGGCTCTTACATTGTTTACCCAAGAGTAAGGGCCACAGAAATGCCCTCTGTTTCTCCAGATTGATCCTTTCTGAAGTGTCTCAGGGAGGTACTTTCTACGTGATTGGCAGCACTGGGCTCTCTGTTGGGGTGGGAAGCAGTGCTCCATGGTTGGCAGTCACACACAGGACAGAAAAAAGTGAAGACAAAGCAGAGTCTCACCTGTCTGGGCTCTGTTCATGAGCTGGAAAAATGAAGCCATCCCTCGGCATCATCGTTAACTTTGAGTTGACTTTTATGTACTCCCACGGGAAAAAAAGGCTCAGAGGTATTTGGAAGGACTAGTATCCAAAAAGATATCAGCAGAATGTCACATAAATCAATGACAAAGGTTTTCCAAGGTGCAGGGAGACTACTGATTCACTCAACTCTGCTGGCTGTTAAAATGGAGAATGTTGCTCACTCAAATGTGGCTGCGCACTGTGAAAGCTCCTCTAGGGACATTCAGAGGCTTTATTTTAATAGCTCTACCACCACTATATTAAGCTTTTTCAAGGCTTTCAGGACTGGAGGAAGAAACAAAAGATACAGGGAGGTGTGGCACTCTGGCTCTCAAATGCCTCCATGTATATCTGATAGATGAAAAGTCCCCCCAAGACTCGTGTGTTAAAGCTCTGTCTCCAGTGTAGCACTGTTCAGAGATGGGGCTTTGGAGAAATGATTGAAACATGCAAGCTCCTACCTCGTCGATGGCTTAACCCACTGGGTGGATGATTGGGTGGATTGGAAGACGAGGAGAATTTAGAAGGCAGGACTCAGCTGAAGGAGCAGATTGCTAAGGATGTGCCTTGGGGCACTATACCTGAACCCCTCTCCTCTCTCACTGCTTTTAGTTCATTGCCATGAGGCAAGCAGTTTCTCCTGCCACACACTCTCACCACCAGGGTGTTCTGCCTCATCATTGTACGAAAAGCCATGGAGCCAGCTGGTCAACTCTGCAATCATAAAACAGAGAGCCATCGCTTTAAACACCTTCAGGCTTTTGATTGCAGTGATGAAAAGTTAGCAATGCCCTAACCACGATGCTCCCCTACATCCACAGGCTCTCATTACCTGGATAGGCTACAGGCACAGTCATTACCTGCCCAGTAGGTTGGGCACTACCATGTTAACCATTAATCAAGAAAATGCCTCACCGACTTGCCTATGGGTTAATCTGCTGGGAGCATTTTCTCAGTTCAGATGCCCTCTTCCAAGATGACCCTTGCTTGTGCCAGGCTGAAATTTGACTAACCAGCACACCATGGAATACTTGTCTTCCTCAAACAAAACCAAACATGGACTATCAAGCGGAATGTTTCTCTTTTAAGAGAGAAGTGGGAAGGCCCCTTATGACCTCTTTTCCCATCCATTCCTGAGACTGTCCCCTACCCTTTGTCTCTACAGAGCAGAGGATTCTGTGCAGTGACTTAGTCCAGTTCTACTCCCAAAAGACCAGCAGAGCTCAGGGGGCTTTGGCCATGACACGGAGCCTGTTGGCAAGAACAGGCCTGGAATCATTCCAAATGACTCAAACGCACCAGGGCTGACCTGTAGCATTTTTCAAAGGACAACAGAGTTGATGGAATCTTCTCCCATCACGGACTGCAAACAGCACACAAGCACTATGATGGCTGGAGTCTATTTAAATTTTGATGCAGGGTAAGGAAAGAGAATATTGCAGTACAGCCGCATCTTGGAAAGTCTTTGAAGCCCTCATTAGTACCCCCAAAAAAGTTGAGAAATTCAATTGATCTTAGAAATGTCACAGGAAAGTGCTTGATAACAAGGGTCAGGGTGTTAAGTAAAGAGAAAGGAATTAATCTCCATTCATTAAGAGGATGTCAAAGTGACCTTTAAGCTACTTCAAAGTCCTACTGCTGAAGAAAAGGAGTTTGCTGTGACAGTCTCTCACATCCCAGCATTCCCTGCAGGATCCCTTGACAACCCCAGCCTTCTTCTCTTCCTCCACTGAAACCAAAAACCTAAGCTAACCTCTAGGAACGGCACATGGAGGGCAGGACATGTGTCTACAGAAAGTCAAACCTCTGCAAACTGGGTCACTAAGCAGTTAGCATCCCCTTCTGGCCTCTCCAAGGCACCCCTTCTTGCTAGGAAAGCCTTGCATCTCAAAGATTCCATTGGCTGTGCTCTCTTGCCATTGCCTGGAGCCCCAATCTGACCTCAGAGACTGAGAGCAGGGAACTCTGCTCCTGCCTGCAGAGAAGGAAATCCCAGCATGCTCTCTTCTACTCCCTCCCTAAATGCCTCCACTCCTGTCCCTTCCAATCTCACCTGCTGCTGTATCCCTTGCCTCAAACCCACATCCTGCTCTGCTCCTTCCTCCCTCTTCTCCTAGATGGGGTTTGTCAGTTCACAGGAGCCCCCAGGAGAAGGAACCCAGTATACAGCCTCAGTTTTTCCTAGTATCGGCCATCACATGCCTCTCTTCCGATTACCGTGTTCATGAACCTCCTTTCTAAGACTCCAGTCTGGGTCCCACACAAAGCTGTATGTTTCTCCAGATGTTCAGCGCCTCCCCAGCTCCACCTGAGAACAGCTTCCGCCTTTCTCAGCTGCACTATCAGGGCCTGCCTTTTCTCTGGACACTTCTCATTCCTTCTCTGAGATCCAGGTACCTTTCCCATCCCTCCCTACAGGGACTGAGCCCCACACTGGATCATGGTTGTGCCTCTGCCCTTTTCTGTCCTGTGGACAGAGATCAGGTCCTCGTCATCTTGCCTACTGCAGAAGATGACAATGCTAAATATACCCACCCACACACATACAAACTTATCTATACATGCTATACAGAGAGACACACATCCAGTGCTGTGCCACACCCTCACATGAAGAACCAAGCAAATTCCCCAAATCTGGAAGAAACAAAGCTAGTTAGAGAATTACTAAAGCAGAAAAGATAAACTTAGCATAGCTTGTAAAAATATATTCTTGGGAGTCTTCTGTCCATACAATCATGCTTACAATGTGTAAGACAGACACTGGTTTTGGGAGATTGACCAAAAAAAAAAAAAAGAAAGAAAGAAAGAAAGAAAGCAGATGTCCCTTTTATTAGCTACCTGTCGAAATAATATTATTTTATACGAATTGAGTCAATGAAAAATGTACTGCTTAAAGTAATTTGGCTGTAGCTTTTGATTTGCTTTGGTTTGGGTTTGTTGAGATTGTCTCCTGCCGCAGCCCAGCTGGCTTCAACTTTCCAAATACTGGGATTATAGGCATGAGCCGCCATGTCAGTCTTTCTTGTTTGAATGTCACTGCTAAAATGTTTAAAGTTTTTTAAGATTTATTTATTTATTGTGTATACAGTGTGCATGCATGCCAGAAGAAGGCATCAGATTTCATTACAGATGATTGTGAGTCACCACGTGGTTGCTGGGTATTGAACTCAGGACCTCTAGAAGAACAGGCAGTGCTCATAACCTCTGAGAAATCCCTCCAGCCTTAAATTGTTTATAATTATACATATGACTCACATGGAATTTCTCTTCAGTAGTGGCAAAGCAAGAGAAGCCTTTCTGGAATCCAGCCACACCCCCTCATCAGCACCTTCACTCAGGACTGAGCAGATGTGACAACGGCATCTGGCTGCAAAGCCAAAAGTGCTTACTTTCAGAGGGATTGTGATCCCACTGGAGTGATGCAGTGTGCTTGACAGGGTGAGTGCTCCTATTACCATTGTAAAACTTCAGTTAATCATAATACAGGAAACCTCAAGAAATTTGCCTCTAGTGAACAGAAAACACCCTGTTGAAAATTACTGTAAGGTTTGTTAGAACTGCCTTTTGTAGTTCAAAAATACATTGCCCTGATAAATGAATTGTCAAATGCAATCGGGTTTCACTGAGTTGATTACAATTATTAGAAAATGTGACTCCAGCTTTTATCTTCCAGCTGTTGTATTTTTGTTGTTGCTGTTTTGTAATTCTTTCCACAGCTTTGGCAATATAGGAGACTTAATATTTAATGACTAGCTGGGCTGTGGTGGTGCAAGCCTTTGTTCTCAGCGCTTGGGAGGCAGAGGCAGGCAGATCTCTGTGAGTTCAAGGCCAGCCTGGTCTACAAGAGTATTCCAGGACAGTCAATGCTACACAGAGGAAACCCTGTCTCTAAAAAACAAAACCAAATCAAAAAATACATAAGGACTAATATTTAGAGATTGCCAGGTTCATGGTGGGTGAGTGATGAGTACATGGTTATATGAGTGCCATGTTTTTAAGTTGAATGGTTTGGGTTAACCTAGGGTTTTTTTGCTTCAATGGTGATAGTGGTGGTTCAGTAAATGTAGAACAAATTTTAGATACATGGATGGAATTGGCAGGAGCTCTTCCTAGGCTTCTTCTCAGAGAGTCCTGTTATCACCCTACAGGTGCATCCATCATACAGGACTGGGCACCTCAAATGCCAGAGGTTCTTTCCCATGCTAACCCTCTACTTCGACACAAGCTGAGGGCAGAGAGGTTGCACTTACCCTGCTCCTGCTGGATGGCAGGAGTGTTGCCAGGAGCCTGGATAGGATGGAATAGGGGAGCAGTGGACTGGAAAGGCAGGGCCAGTAACTCAAGACCTCAAGGGTACAGGAGGTCATCCGGTTCCAGAAAGTCCTTGGCAGAAGGCAGTGGGGCTTGCGGAACCCCAGAGCAGACTATTGTTTCTCTGAGGAAGCCATCTGTTTCTGACTCAGGCCAGTACTAACATGAAAGCCACTGGAGCCTGGCCTCCACTCAAGGCCCGGGAAGCGCACCCCTGAGTTTCACCGGCCACTTGACCTCCTGTCTGCTGAATGACGGACGGAAAGCACTTGTCATGGTCTGTTACTGCACCCTCAGCACATTTCTCTTCTGGGGAGCTTGTTCCCAAACCACGGATGGAATCAGCTGAGAGTTAACCAAAGAGCAAGACTGTTCCTGGGCCAGCATCCAGGGAATGTGGGAGAAAGGAAGCGATGAGGGCTGAAGCAAAGCAGCCTGGAACCTGGTGCCCACGTCCCAACTCGTGGATGCCTAATGCTAGGTTTTAGGCCTCATTCCAAGCCCCTGCCTGGTAGACCTAAACCCTCCTTTTTCCCCTGCCCATATCTGTCCCCTTAGGAAGCTTCTCTATCTATCGGGGACACCCTCCTTCCTCATCTCTCTTTTAATATCTAATTAAGTCCTTTGCCCTTGAGTGACAGTGTGGAACCCCTGTGCCAAACAGGAAAGCAAAAGAACCATTTTATGGCCCATGAGCAGATGACTTGAAAAGGAAACCAAATGCTAATACAAATGGTTCTCCCTCCTTCAGAACACTTCCTTTGGGTCTAACCAGGAATAGCACAGATCTATATGCTCTGACCAAGAAGCCCAGTATCCTTCCAGGTTGCTCCAGTGATTCTAGACTCAGCACCAGCTTGGCACAGGGTCTTTCTGCCTCACTGTCCTCAGTGGAAGAGGCTTTGCTCTTCCATCTGGGGGCCTGCCCACCTCTCACTTCCTACTAATTCCCATTGATCTCAACTCAGTGTAAACATCGTTCCTCCAGGTGACTTTCTGATGACCCCAGCTCCAAAGGGACCTGTTTCCTACACCCATTCAGCTATGGCTGACTTGTTCATGTCCATCAAACTTCTCAGACTATGTCAATACACTGGTAACCATGTTGGGACACCAAGCAGGAACAGTAAAAATGCCCACAGCAGCTAATCAGGGTTACTGCCTCTCTGTGCTCACTCAGAATACTGAGGCAAAATGAGAGTTACCTGAACATCAATGCTGTAAAGCCACACAGTGGCTGTCATAACTAAGATGCTTCTATGTGCCTTATACACAACATGGCATTTACAACAGACATGGTCACCCTGGCTACATATAGGATGCTGGACAGAAGGATGGCTCGCATCCCCAGTGGGCTGACATAACATTCTATCGCACTTCTCAGAACTATGGATGCTTTAACAGTTATGAGCTATATGCTCCCAGAATGTTCTATTTAGTACTTTCCAGCTATACTTGAAGCAGGTACCTAAAGAGAAAACTATGAATAAGGCAGGATTACTATGCCATAACTCTTTACCCATTTTCTTCCTGTTGGATACTAAGACTATGTCCAGCTTAGAACTACTGTGAACAAATGTGTCAGGAACCGCTATGTGTCATCTTTTCAACACATAACTTTTCATTTCTCTCAAACATCCCAGGGAAGAGTTGCACAGTGATAAAAAGACACTAAGCACTCAACTGACTAAGAAACTCCTAAGGAGTTTTCAAAGGCGATGGTAGCACCTCACCTTCCCTCCAGCAAGGCACAGGAGCTCCAGCGACCCTACATTCCTATCAGCACTCTCTGTGGTCTGTCTATACTACTCAGCTCTGTCATCCCAGTGGGTGTACAGTAATTTTGAATTCTGTTCATTTGCTCCCCCCACCAATGCCTGTGGATACTGCAGACACCCTGAGGATTGCTTACCCTTTGGTGAGTTTACTGACCATTCTCTGGGTCTGTGGAAGTACTTTCAAAAACCTTTGGAAAGTTTGGGGCCTACATGCTGGTATCCTATTGTCATCGTAGCTTACAGTGCCTCCCCAGTTCCTTTCAATGACCCTTCCAAACTTCTTATTCAGGAGCTCGTGGGCCATCAGACCTTGGACCCTAACAGGAGAGGGTCAGAGGGTAGGCTCAGCCTTGCTCTCACTTTCTCAGCAAATAAAGTTCTCTCCAAAAGAAATTCTGAAAGCAGCCTTCACACACAGTGACAGGAGACTAGCCAGAGGTAGGAGAGGCAATAATAAATCTGGTCTCTGCTGGTATCCAGGGAACTTAACAAATTTGGACAAGCTACTCACCTGTACAGACAGAGGCGGCAGGCATAATTGGTCTGCCCACAACTTCTGCTATGGTAGATGTGCTGTATTTCCAACCCCCCTTGGCTTTGGTCTTAGCAGACAAAAGAGAGTAGCCATATTGGTTTAGTCAGAGAAAACACCAGGCAGGCTCAGATACTAGAGGGAAGACCATAAAGGAGTGACAGAGGAAGAAGTCTGGGCAGGACCTCAGTTTTGGCCATTTTCCCTTCACAGGACATGATGAGAAAGCCTGGAGAACTATCTCCAGAGGAAAGCTGGGTTTCTTCTCTGTCGGACACCTTTTGCAAAGTTATCCGTGCTTATATCCCTGGCAGCTCTGTGCTTGAGTTAAGGCTTTTAATAGGGTGAAATCAGGTCTCTGGTTAGAGTTGTCGTGTCCCTACATTCTTGGATATGGTCACACCCAGAGTGTGGCTATTCCTCCAACATAACATCCCTCACTCTACTGGCCTGACTCCCGCGGCCCCCACCTGTCTTACAGAATCATATGGGAAGTGTCTAGTGGTAGGTGCTTAGGGCAGGTGCTGGGTGTGGTGGGCAGGGACGCTGGGAAGTCCTGCAAAGGATGGAAGGGCACTCTTCCAAGAATGTGGATCCTGGGAGCAAAGAGAGTTCTCGGAGCCAAGGTGCCCAGAGGACAGGTGGGCCATGTCCAGACCTTGGTCTCAGCTTGTCCCAGCCAGGAGGCATTGCATCATGTGCACAGGCACAAAGAGCTGGGTTCCTGAAGGAAAGTGAGGAAGGGGTGGATCCCCGAACAGTGTAGGAAGGATCCAGATGTCAGGCCTGCAAACACATAGCAGGGCTTTCTTGGCAGCAGAACAGTGTGGTGGTGACAGCATCCAGAGGTCAGCCAGGCTCTAGGGAAATAATGATTTCTTCCTTCATGAGCAGGTAGCTTTGGGGAGTGATGATGGAAAGTTGTAGTAATAATGTGCAGTAAAATCCTCTTGGTGACTCCCTGAGCTGGGGGGCGGCGTTTAGACACAAGAGTTTAGGGTTGGGGTTGGATTCTTACACTTTGCTGCATCTGAAGTGTAGAAGGACACACTTGGCACTAAGTTCAGTGAGTGAGGGAATGAACAAGTGTGTGGATGAGAAAACAAGCGAGTGAGCAAGTAACAGTGAACACACTGCCGAGTGGATGAATCGCTAAGTAAAAGGGAGTGTGACCATGCACCATGGAGTAATAGCAAGGACACTTGCAGGGTTTTCATTTGTAGCCCTAACCCTAGAAGATGAGGAATGATAATGTGGTGGTCTGAACAAGAATGACCCCAGAGGTTCATACAGTTGAATACTTAGTCACCAAAGAGTGACACTATTTGAGAAGGATTAGAAGAAGTAGGAAGTATGGCCTTGTTGGAGTAAGTGTGGTCTTGTTGGAGGAAGTATATTGCCAGGGGTTGGCTTTGAAGTTTCAAAACGTCCATACCAGGTCCAGTGTTCTCTCTGCTACTGTCTGCAGATCAGTATGTAGCTCTCAGATACCGCTTCAGTGCATGTCCTGCCATGATGATAGCAGGCAAACCCTCTGAAACTGTAAGCAGCATCCAGTTAAATGATTTCTTTTAAGCGTTGGTCGTGGTGCCTTTTCAGAGAAAGAGAACACTGAGACAGATACCAAGTATTATCTGAATGCCTTCTGTTGTGTGTGACCTTTCAGAAACACTGACAAATGTGACAAAAACCCAGAAACTTGTTAAAGACAGGAAGGCAGCACCTTTTACCCACAGACTCAAGGAAGGGACATTCTCAATTTTTACTCCAAATAGTCACATAAAGTGTTGATGCATCAGGTCAACTCGGACCGCTGCCGATTATACCAGGGGTCTATGGTGACACCATTTATTTCTAGAATCGATAGTGGGGCAGAAGCTGTCAGGTTGTTTCCCACTCTGGAGACTAAGTGGCTCTGACCACTTCACATGAACACATCCATTACTGTATGGCTGCCTCTGGCGTTACTTAGCTAATAGTCCTTCTGACTTTACTTAATAGTGACCACCCAGGCTTGGTAAGATGGCTGGGTTAAGGGGTGAGCGAGATGGAAGAGTAAACTAGACAACTGGAAAGAAGAAGTCGTTTTTGTTGGAGAATGAGGCTATCAGGGCAGGAGAGAGATGGGATTGAGTAGGCTGATCTTTATGTCGGGTACAGAGGGGTAGCCCCAATGTCAGCATCGTCCTTTAGACACCTGTCTCACAGGATTATTAGCATGCTGCCTTCACGCTCCTTAGAAAATGGCCATCGGGAACATCTCCTGTGCCTTTTCCCAGGATGCTTCCTACCCAGAAATGCCCATTGCGAACAATCACAGCCAGCACAGGTCAGCTGCTTGCTCAGCAAGCTCATCCATGAGGAAATGCACTTTCCTGGCCTCGCTTTGGGCCAAAGGTAAATTATTCACTCCTGCTCTGAGACAGAAGCTGGTCATTCGAGGTACCTCCAGACTCTGGCTGACCCAGGCAAACATGGGTTGCTTGCGGGCTGAATACTTCTGACTCAGTTAATTCTGTTCCCTGAGGGATGGTGCATGTTATACCTCTTCCAGTGACAGAACTAACTTTCAGAAAAGCCAGAGGTCTGCTCAGCACAAAACACACCCTAACTAAGGACGGGAACTCACAGGGTGGAAGGTGAAGCTGGCTGAGAAGCAACTTCAGTGCCATCTTCCGTTAGCTGAGAAGTAACCAACCAGGTTTCTCAATAAGCACACCAGTGGCCTGACACGACACACTGAGTAAGTGCCTCCTACTTTTTACACCACCATATCTGGCAGGATTTCAACGCACTCCGACTTAGTAGAGTCCCCTCCTCACAAGATCTGCCTGTGCATCTCAATCACAGAGCAATTCTGGTGAAACCCTTAACTCCACATGTACCCTGTAAGGCTACACGGAACAACCAACAATCTTGTTCACAAGCAATGCGATCTGAAGGAAAAAGGGATTGGTGGCTCAACTACTTAGTTAGAAAGTAGAAATAAGTTCTGGCATTCTACTACTCAAAAAGGTGACTCTCATTAACAATAATCTATAGGGAGGAGGAAGTAGACATGGGATCCCACACTTAACCAAAAAGCTATCTGCAATTGATACCAGCTATAAAAGGAAAATCAGTTATCTCCAATGGAGTCTCACCGAGGTCATCAACCACACTCCAGGAAGGCCCCATAAGCACAAGTAGCTGGCTAACACAAAATGAATTCAGTATTTTTGTGGACTTTTTGGTTTATTTTGCTTTGCTTTTGTTTGGGTATTTTATTTTATTGATCTTTTGTTTGTTTTAAATTTCATTTTTATGTTTTTGAGTTTCATATGATTTTGGTTTTGCTTTCCTTTTTATGATGTTTGTTGTTAGTGTTCATTCTTTTGAGAGAGAGAGAAAGAAAGAGAGAATATAAAAGTTGGTTAGGTAGGGAGGTGTGGAGGACCTTGGAGGATTTGGGGAAGAGGAAAACATGATCAAAATATATTGCATGAAATTTTTTTAATTAAAAACAATGCAGTGTAGGGCTAAGGATATAACTCAGCTGGTAGAGTTCTTTCTCAAAATGTATAAAGTCCTGGATTTGATTCCCAGCACGATAAAGCACAGTGACACAGCCATGACTCCCCCCTTTCAGGAGGTGGAAACAGGTAGGTCAAAAGTTCAAGGTCATTTTGGTATATATCAAATTCAAGGTCAGTCTAAGATACATGAAATCCTGTCTTAAAAGGGCAGGTGCATGGGAGAAGGAAAGCAGAGAATTTTGAATATTCTCAGCACAAAGAAAGGATAAATGTTTGAGGTTATAGATGTGTTAATTACTCTGGCTTGATCATTGCACAAGGCATATGTATATTGAAACCTCACATTTTTAACCAAATCATACATAATTTTTTCGAATTCATCTGAAAAGCTATACTCTAGAGATGGTGCTCAGTAAATAAATTTAGTAATCTTAAGAGGGAAGGAAAGGAAGAAGAAATCTAGAAGGAGGCAATGAGGACCATGTGGGTTTCTGGCCTTTTCGGAGTTCCCACCCTTCCTGACTGTCCAAAGCACCCTGTGGGAGTCACTGGCTTGAAGGAAGTTTTTGTTTTCATTTTATAACTAGGTCAAAGTGACCGTCCTTTCCACCCCTACTAGAGAGCTCAGCCTGCCTTGTCCATGTACCCTGAGCTCAAATATTTCTCAAGAGAAAGGCACTGTAGCAGACAATTGCATTGGAGACTTGTGTGGCTGGAGCAAAGTACTTGTGACTGAAAAAGCAGGGGATAAAACCGGACTCTCTGAATATGGCGGACAATGAGGGCTGCTGAGAAGCCAAGGACAATGGCACTGGGTTTTGATCCTACTTCTTGTTCTGGCTTTGTGGGGGCCTAGCCAGTTTGGATGTTCACCTTCCTAGACCAGGATGGAGGGGGGAGGACTTTGGACTTTCCACAGGGCAGGGAACCCTGACTGCTCTTTGGACTGGAGAGGGAGGGGGAGAGGAGTGGGGGGAGGGGGAGAGGAGTGGGAGGAGGGGGAGAGAAATGGGAGGCAGGGAGGAGGCAGAAATATTTTTTTCAATAAAAAAGAAAAAAAAAGGAAGAAGAACACTCATGGGCTGAGTGTTCAGTGCACACCTGATTGGCTGCATGCATTTGTTGACATAATGGCCAGAGTACGGTTCCAAGAAGTGCTCTCATGGCAGAGAGAAGCAGAGACATCACCAACGACAACACATCTACAAGGACACACACCCCAGCTACCTACTTCCTCTAACTACCCCCACCTCCTAAAGTCCCCACACCCTGTTAAAACAACCATCCCCTGAGACCTTATGTTCAGCACATACGCCTGTGGGAGACATTTCACATCCAAATCGTAGCAACCACAAAGCTGAACACCCACCCATCCTTCCCTCTTGGGAAGGATCCAATAAGTTCCTACAGTATCACTTTAGCACTGTGCCCGAATCTACTGGAAGACTTGGAGAGGTCTTCAGAGCAAGCACACTGATAGAAAGCTTCCACCCACACCCCACACCCCCACTAATGGACTTGTTTTGTCAACTGCTTGAGTTTGAAAAAAATTCAATCCTATTTTTTTGTTTTGTGTTTGTCTGCTCTGTTCTTCCAAATAAACAGCAATTAAGCTAACAGCAGTGAGAGGATAAAACCAAAATAATCTTCCCTGGGCTCCTGCTGCATGCAGAGCTTGCAGCACGGAGCAACTGTGCTCGTTCACTCTGTCCTTCACCTTTGCCAGCATCCAGAATTCCCCAGTGTAAGGAGCAGATGTCCTAAGGAGCCCAGAGCGTGAGACATGAAGCCCACACACACAGCTGTGTGATGGCCAGAGCTGGAAACTGGTTCTCATTACATGTGGGCTCATATCACCACATGGATGTGTTCTTCCCTGCTAATTTCAGACATTTTCATTCTTAAAATGCAGTGGAGATGCCCTGAATTTAAAGTACTAGAACAAACCAAACGAGATTAAATAGTGTGTTAAAATATCCCAGTGGTAAGGTCTGGGCAGATAGATATACCAGTAAAATGCTTGTCATGCAAGCACAAGGATCCAAGTTCAATTCCCAGGACCTACGTAGAGAGCCTGGTTAGTGGCGTGAGCTTGAAATCCCAGTGCTTGCTGATCTCTGGTGCTTCCTCATGGCCAGTCTTGCTTAATTAGCAAGCCCAGGGTTCCACTGGGAAATGCCATCTTAAGAAATAAATAAAATAAAATACAAGTTGGGGGCAAACAAGGTAGGGACTGGAGAGATGGGTCTGCAATGAAGACAAGAGAGTATTCTCACAGAGGACCCAAATTCAGTTCCCAGTACCCTTGTTGTCAGCTCACTGCTAAAAAGAATCTTAAGAGGGGCCTCTCAGCCGATGCAAAATTAGACCAGATTAGATCAAATAAAAAATGCCCACATTTAATAAATGCCACACTCCCAGGTGGACCAGGACAGCATGGGGATTGTGGGGGAGGGGTTGGCACGCAAACCCTAGAGACCACAAATTCCTTTTTCCTGGGCAAGCCCAAATAGGCTGTGGGAGTGGTCCTGACCCTCCCTGGGGAGGGGCCAGCGCTTGGCAGAGTTGGAGTCCGGAGGTGGAGTCTGGCCCAAGGCAACTTCCAGGAGGAAGGGGCCTGAGTTGGAGCTTTCTGCTCCATTGGTGCTCCAAGGTTGACTGCCAGGGGCTGTGGTGATGCCCCTAACTTAATATTGCACTCACAGCTGACTGATCTACATAGTGAGTTTCAAGCCAGCCAGAGATACACAGTAACACCCTCTTTTTCTCTTTTGTAAATTTATTTTATATGCATTGGTGGGTTTGCCATAGGTGTTGGCTCCCCTGGAACTAGTGTTACAGAGTTGTGAGCTGCCATGTGGGTGCTGGGAATTGAACCCGGGTCCTCTGGAAGAACAACCAGTGCTCTTAACCACTGATCCATCATTATTTTAAAATATGTAAAAAGGTAGATGTTTCCTGACAAATGCCACCGCAGGCTGACCTTTGGTTGCCACATGTACATGCACAAACACAGATCCAGTGACTGGATTCTACAAAGAGCACAACAAGAGTGGATTCTGTTTTACTCCTGGGGTGCAGAAGGCAAGAGAGGATTCTCGCAGAGGACCCAAATTCAAAGAAATCCTAGGAGGGACTAGCTATGCTGCAGTGAATGTCACAGCTTCTTTCACATCTTATCCCTGCTGGTTTGAGTTTCATAACTCTTTGCTCTCATTCAAACTGCATTCTTGCTCATCAGAGCCAGGGTAGACACAATATTCAAATAATTGTATGGCTTTGGTTATTTTATTTAAGCAGAGGCCAACCAGAAGGAAAGATGAGACCTGAGGCTCATTGTGTGTTTTTCCCCATAAACAGGAGAACTGAGATCTAATGAAACAAGGTGACATGGAAAAGCCACAGGGGACAGTGTTAACTGCCAAAAGCGAACTGCTGAACTACTTCCTGCACACATTTCATTTGTTCACTCAATCATTCATTCTTTAGCCGAAGTAGCATCTTACACCTGTCAGAATGGCTAAAATAAAAAACACCAATGATAGCCTTTGCTGGAAAGGTTGTGGAGAAAGGGGTACACTCATCCATTGCTGGTGGGAATGCAAACTTGTGCAACCACTTTGGAAAGCAGTGTGGCGGTTTCTCAGGAAATTCGGGATCAACTTACCCCTGGACCCAGCAATACCACTCTTGGGAATATACCCAAGAGAGGCCTTATCATACAACAAAAGTATATGCTCTACGATGTTCATAGCAGCATTGTTTGTAATAGCCAGAACCTTGAAACAACCTAGATGCCCTTCAATGGAAGAATGGATGAAGAAAGTATGGAATATATACATATTAGAGTACTACTCAGCAGTAAAAAACAAGGGCTTCTTGAATTTTGCATGCAAATGGATGGAAATAGAAAAAACACTATCCTGAGTGAGGTAAGCCAGACCCAAAAAGAGGAACATGGGATGTACTCACTCATATTTGGTTTCTAGCCATAAACAAAGGTTAAGACTACGGCATCTGGTGACAAAGGCCAGAAGGGGGGATGGGAACTGACAGGAGAAGGAAAAAAGAATGGAAATTAATGGAGTGTGGGGCAGATGCCTCTAATCTCGGGAAGGAGCGTTGTGAGTTCAAAACTACCCTAGGATGTAAGGGAAGACTTAGGGGAAAGAAAAACAAAACAAAAAGATATCATTAGGCAGCACACGCCACACGTGGGGAGTTAAGAGGGAGCTTCTCAGTTACTGATCTACTGGCAGAAACACCCGTAAATTGCTAAGGATCCTAAAAGCAATGGGAGTCTTTGTTTACCTTGTTCTTCTTATTGTTACTCATTTTCTTTTGTCTTCTTTGAATAGAGTTTCATGTACCCCAGGCTGGCTATATAACAAAAGATGATCTTGAACTTGTGACCCTCCTGTACTCTCCACCGTGCCTAGTTTATTTGGTGCTGGAGACTGAGCCCAGAGCTTCAAGAATGCCAGACCAGTGCTCTACCAACTGAGCTACTTCAAACTCATCACATTGCTGAGAACGGCCTTGAACTGATCCAGACCAGTGCTCTACCAAC
>NW_004949101.1:334265-349236 GCF_000317375.1 Microtus ochrogaster | reverse complement strand
GCCTTGAACTGATCCACCTGCTTCTACCTCATAAGTGCTAGGGTTACAGATGGGTGCAACCGCACACACCTCTGAAGCACAAGAGAGCCAGAGTCAAGCACTCAACATCAGCAGAAGGCAATGGGACTTGAACACAATGATATCACAGGATGTGTTTAAGCCAGGATCTCAGGACCGTTGACAGTTCAAGTCGGAAGGACTCCCCCCAACTCCTCCCCGAATTCCACCCACCCCACTCCCCAGCCTCCCCAGCTAAAAACTGGTCTGTGCATTGCAGGTTCTGGTAACACTTCAGCCTCTCGTCATTCAGGGCTGCAACTCTCTCCAGCCCCAAAGCTATCTCCAGAATTCTCTGGGAATCTTGAAAAAGTGACTTACCATGAGGAACAAGGAGAATTGGGTATTTATTCAGAAAAAAAAATCCTGAATAATCAGAATTTTAGAAAACCACCCAGGTTAGTACATTGAGAATGTTCAGGTGGGTTTAGTAGAGGCAGGACATAAAATAGCCTAGCGGTGTGTGTCAGTTAGAATTGCCTGCAGGTGGCCTGAATGGCCCCAAAGGAAGATTTTAGTAAACCAAGTGCAGAGATAAGCAAGTTGAGGTTGCCTGGTGACTCCAAATGTCTTCCTAGCTTGTTCTTGTGCCATCCGCCACTGTGCCTCAGAGTTGTACATAGTGCTTCAGCTCCAGCTAGCACACCCGCATTCCTGCCAGCTACTGGCCAGAACTCTAAGAGAGGCTAGCAAAGGCACATCTTTATTCTGTTGCCACCATGTACCCTTCCACTTCAAAAGGCTCAAGAGAATCTTTGATAAAGTGAAACAGGAAAATGGATATGGAGAGACCATGTGATCGTGTGTCATTTCTACCTCAGAAGCTACCAGGCTACGGAAGAGATACGGGAGCTTATTGCAGCAGAGCTGAGGAATAACAGGAACCAACCAAATCCTGAGAACATTCTTGAAAACGCAATGGATGGACTTGTTGAGGGTTTAGGTGTGGGTGTGACACAGAGGGGGTGCAGAAACTTCCAAGTGTATACTGATTTCCTGGGGCATGGAACAGGATACCAAAAGCCTCTGACATAAAACAGCTTAAGTTCATTCTCTTAAGGATCTGAAGGTGAGAGAGCTGAGGGGCATCTCAGGCTGGTCTCAGGCACAGGAAAATGGATGAGTTCAAGAGATGGAGAAGGGGATACAAGAAGCTACAGGCCTCAGGGTGTGCCCATGCCAGCTCTGTTATCGTCACCAACTGGTCCCGTGCTGTTCTTTAGCCCTCCCCTGCAGTCCTGCTTCTTTGAGAGCTGAGGCTGCTCACCCCTGGTTTCCTATCTACAGTGGCTAGCATCACAAATTCCATCCCATATGCTATTATAAAGAGGTCGGGAAACAACAGTCATCAACAGTCAGACAATGCAAGTAGACTCTAGCAATGGTTTAGAACAAGGATTTGCTTGATAAGCTAAAAGAATCTGCTGTTTGGGAGTTGCTGTCAATCATGAATCCTGATAAAAATGAATAATGATACGTTTGCAGTCGTTTGACACAAGTTCTTTAAAATAAAACATGTCTGATTTGATTTCCAAATTGCAGGGTTCGTTCCTAAGCAACATGCAGATGCATTTAGAAATATTGACAAGAACAAAGGGAACCAGACCTCTTCTTAGCATCACTTATGCTGAATGAGAATCAGCTGAGGGGAGTGTATCTGCCTCTCACCACTATCATGAGCCAGCCTCAGAGATCTCAAGGAAAAGGTGATCTCAAAGAGACAGGAGATCCTTAAGGCAGACCACAGCCTTGCTGAGCTATGTGCCTAATACTGGAGCTCTGGTAGAATGTTTTGTTAGGCCTCAGTGCATCAAGTCCACAGACTATCCTGGTTGCACTTGGGGGCCTTGTGGCTAGCTACCAGCCATTGCTCCTGCTTCAAACCCAAAAGGTCCAAACACCATATTCTTGTTCAGTTCTGGTAGCATAATTTCTGTGGGCCCATACACCAACACAGTACAAAGGCCTGATTATCTGGATTTCTGGATCATGTTCTTTACACACACATAAACAGGATGCCTCCTACCAGGTTCTATAAGTCCCTCGGTCCATATCTTGTGAGTTTCCAAGTACTCTGGCCCATCCCTGCCCCCAAACCAAGCTGCTTTTAGAGACCCGGTGAGCAAACGAGTCTTGATCCTATTAGATATTTCCCATTCCCACACCATGCCTTGAGAATGCCACCCTGCCCCCATGTTTGCCAATAGATCCCCACTCAGTTCTCATCAGTACTTTCTCAGTTCTTTATGGAGTTATTTGCTTGCTGTTCAAGTCAACAGCAAGACCTAACAAAGTTTGATGCTGTTGTTTTTAGCGAGGTGAACTGAAGAGGGGCAGTTTTCTTTGGTTAGATGGTCATCTCCTCTCTGCTGCCCTATTACTGCCCGTGTTGGGCAGCTCACAACTGCCTGGAATTCCAGCTCCAAGGGGTCCTACACCTTCTTCTAAACCAAAGCAGGCACCCACACACAAATATGCAAGCACATACACACGTGCGCATACACAGGTGAATAAAAGTAAGTAAGCTTTTTAAGAAGAGGAACAGTGATAGGGGCTGGAGTGATGACTCTGGCTAAAAGCAGTTGCTGCAGTTGTAGAGCAGGGTTTGGTTCACAGCACCAACACAGCGGTCTGTAACTATCTGAAACTCTAGCTACAGAGGAGCTGGTGCTCACAGGCACCAGTGCATTTACATATACGCAGGTAAAGCAATCATATACAGAAAGTAGAAATAAACGGCAGGGCAATGGTGGCACACACCTTTAACCCCAGCACTAAGGAGAAGAAGACAGGGGGAACTCGGTGAGTTTGAGGCCAGCCTGGTCTACAGAAGTAGTTCCAGGACAGCCAAGGCAACACAAAGAAACCCTGTCTGGAAAAACTTAATAATAATAACAACAACAACAATAAAAAATACATATTTAAATATTTAAAGAAAAAGAAGCAGAAAAGAGTGAAGGCATATAGGAGATACATGAGGGCTAAGCTAGCTCTTTTAGAACCAGAGCCAGAGATGGGGATATGGGAATCTGGAAGTACCATCTGGGATGGCTCTAACAAAGAGAAAAGGAGACAGGACAAGGCAGAGGGAAGGAGAGCAATGAGCAAGGGTCTTGTTTCCATGGTACCAAGCCTCATTGTAACCCACAGAAGCTTAGGGACATGGACTACGGTATAGAGTGAATTGCACTTTGATTTAGATGCTATGTTGGTAGTGTTTGTTATGACTAGTTAACACACAGTGAGCACACTAGGTTGGTGAAATGTCCAGTAATAGAAATTGGAGCACAGGACCTACCCTGCCCACACAGGCTCTTGAAACAAACAGGATTTTAAAACTCATAGACAGACCTGGCTTCGACCAAAAAATGTTTATGCACCCTTCCACACACAAAGTTATTGGTGTTTTCCAAGGAGGCAGACTATAACAATACTAGAAAGAATAGCTTCTTCTAGAACTGGGGAATTTGTATGGGTTTTCTTTGGTAGTTTTTCTTAAACAAGATTCATTGGAAAATTCTTTTCTGGGGCGGGGGGGGGGGCAGTTCGAGACAGGTTGTCTCTAGCTTTGGTGCCTGTCCTGGAACTAGCTCTTGTAGACAAGGCTGGCCTCAAACTCAGAGATCGGCCTGCCTCTACCTCCCAAGTGCCACCACCGCCCAGCAGAAAATTCTAGAAGAGACCCATAATAGGGGCTCAGGATGGAAAGAAGGATGAGGAGGACAAGGTTGATATGTGAGACATGACTACCCGAAGATAATTATAGCAGGTATGACCAGCCTCAAGTATTCTGTTTGTTGGATACTCCCCAGAGTCACATCTAAGAGGCCACATCCTTCCCCAGGGACCAAAAGCATCAGCTAATTTTTCCCTCCCAAGAGCTTCATTAAAAGCTTTCGCACTGGGATCTGGGATAAATCAACCATGACTTCTCACTATAAATCTCAAAAACAAAACAACAAAAAAAAAAACCCTTCATCTCCTTGTAAGAACACCAGGCTTTAAGTCTCATTTTCTTTGAGTAATTTGTTGGTATTTGTATATATCTCAAGCCCCAGAAAAAAAAAAAATAATTACTTAAAGAATCATTTTCTTTCTCTCTCTTTTTGTTAATGCTTTTTTTTCTTTTCTTCCTCTTTTCTTTAAAAATTTCAAAAAACAAACAAAAACCCAAGAACAAAAAGCCCACTAGACTCAGGAAGAAAGAATCATTTCTCCCATGATATCAATAACACCTTCTCTAGCCACCCATCCACTCCTGTCCAGCCACAGCCTTCCTTGCTTTGGACCCAATTAGTTGTGCAATATGAAAGCTTGTTTCCGGTGACCAGGGAGTAGGTATGCAACCCAAGGGGCTGGGATCCTTATCCCTGGTGAATCAACTCTGGGGAACAAGAAAGACAGTCCATCATACAACCTGCTCCTACCTAAGTTTCAAAAAAAAAAAAAAAGATACTTCATAGACATTAGGCTGACTCGGTAACCTTAAATCTATGCTACCCCCGCCCTTCACCTGCACCTTCCACTTGCAAGCAAGGTCATCTTCAAATGTGGCCTGTGTTTGGTTGTCGATAAGAAGAGCATCAACCCTATCATCATCTAAGCTCATCTTTGAGGAGCTTCCTTAAAGCTAATTACTATTTACTACGGTAAAACATCACTTTTTGAATAAATGCTGTTTGTAACCCTAAACTTTTACTTTATATTTTTTGTTAAGTTTTTGCAAATCCTTCTAGCATAAATCATAGCTCTGGAGCTACAGTGAAGGAAAAACAACCAACAGATGAATAAAGACAAATAAATAATTCAGAACCCAGATGCCATTTGCCTTTTCCTCTCTCCTCTCTCCAGAGCCAGCTGGGTCCTGTTTCTCTAGTTTTCATTCCTCTGCTAAATAAGCTTTTTCAGCTTGTTCCAGAGAAGTAAATAAAAATGAATAATTCAGTTTCCCATCTCACTTGTCCTCCCCTGCAGGGAGCCGGCGTCCTCTTTTGTTTCCTATCAATCTCTGGTTAAACAACAGGAGCACTAGCCGTGCTTTCTTTCTCCAGGCTCCACCTAGGAGATGGCTTGCTATGGTCACCAACCATTCCTGGGAGGGGAGTGCATTTGGGGATCTCAGATGTGACCAAATTGCCTTTGAATGCATACTTTCTTTGTTGTTTAATGAGAACTGAGACTGATGATCCTACACCGAGATGTGCCAGCAGCAAGGAGCTTCAAAGATACTTATCAAGGACTGTGGAACTCCCTAGAGAGATTAAAGAGTCTCTCACCAGCCAGGAAAACGTGGGTGGCTCCACCAGGGTCTTCCTGACTGCCAAGCCCAGGCTGACCACTTAGTTACTATAGTGACCAGTTCAGTGCCTCATCCCTTCTTTCAAGATCCTTCTTGGTGTGCTGGGAATCTGAATAAAAAAACATCCTAGCAGTTCCCTTTTCTTGGCTTGTGACTAAGTTCTCCATCTTTAATCTTTCAGAACATCCCTGACTCCCTCCAGAGATTTGTCTCTATGAATCAATCACATGATTTGTACTTCCAGGTACTTAAATCATTTAAGCATCCCTGGTGCCTGCATAAGTTGATTCATTACATCTTTGCAAGCTCCCTGTACCCAATTTAGTCCTGAAAATAGCTCTGATTTTTCATGTAATTTGTCATTTCCATTTTCCCCTTCTAGTGGAAGTATAATAAATTCTAATATTCAACAGATAGAAGAATCTATAGAGAAAGATTTTTAGCAGCTATAAACCAAAAAAAAAAAAAATCCCCTCAGGTAAGTATAAATATAAAATGAATGCCATAGCTAATACTATTGATGAGATGCCCTAGGCCAGATTGCTCTGGTTTGGATATGAAATATTCTCTGGTGACTCATGTGTTAAAGACCTAGGTGCCTGCATAAACTGTTTTTCTGTTGCTATGGTAAAATGGAATGCCCAAAAGCTACTTCTGGAACAAAGAGTTGATTTTAGCTTATGGTTCCAGAGTGAGAGTCTACATGGCAAGGGAGGCATGGAAGCAGGTGGCAGGAACAGGAAGCTGAGATCACATCTTCAGGGGTAAAGCAGAGAGTGAACTGGGGGAAGGTTGAGGCTATAAGCTCTCAAAGCCCATCCCGGGTGACATACTTCCTCTAGGAAGCGGCACCTCTTAAAGGTTCTACAATCTCTCAAACAATGCCACAAACTGGGGACCAAATATTCAAATACCCAAGCCTATAGAGAACAAACCTCATTCAAACCACGTGGCCTTGCTCAGGCTTTTCAGTAGAGTGCTGTACATTTTAAACTTCTACTTTCTGGGGGTGTCTTTAAGATAATGTGCAAGCTTTTCATCTTTATGGGGCACAGCATGGCTTAGACTCTGGCCTGATCATGGATTAATCCCTTGATGAAGTCATATTATTATTGGGATATGGTGAGAGGAGGAAATGGGGCCTAACGGCAGAAATGGATCTCTAGGAATATATCTTCTCAGCCCCTTCCCTTGCTTCCTGACCAACTTTCCTGCCCCACATATTCCTACTGTAGTGGAGTCTGCCTCACCTCAGAACCAAAGCAATGGTGCCATCCAAGCGGGGGTGGAAACCACATGTCAGAACAAACCTGTCCTTTCAATTGCTCCTCTGAGACTTTTGTTACAGTGTCAAAAAGTTAATATCCTGGCACCTAACTGCTGGGTCCTGTGCTTCTGGTGGCACCGTAGGCTGAAACACAACAATCCGGGGAGCACTGGAGTGACCCTATCTTTCATCTGCATTCAGATCCTCAGAGACATACCTTTAACCAATGTGTCATCTGTGCTCCAGCCTGAACAGCAAATGATTTTCCACTTAATATCTGCTATGTTCCCACACCCAGCCTAATATTCCCGAATTGCATCCATCTCTTTCCTGGTCAGCACCATCTATGTGGTCCCCATCATCTTGCTGAATTATAATGTGCAGAATTATCCAAGTAGGAAATCCATATCCCCCCACACACACTTCTCTCCCCACCACCTGCAGTCAGCTTCCATGTCTCATAGTTTTCTCCACATCTCAGTACTCTTGTAGTGATATGGGAGGTGGCAGAAGAGAATCACCTGGAAGCTTGCACACAGAATCAAGGAACAACTCTTTTTTCTTCTTGACTTTTATTTATTTACTTATTTTACACCGCATCATAGTTTCCCCTCACTTCTCTCCTCCCAGCCCCTCCCCACCACCTCCGGTCCCCCCCCTGCCCCCCCCCCGCTATCTTCTGTTTCTATTCAGAAAAGAGCAGGCCTCCCATGGATATCGACAAAACTCGGCATATCAAGTTGTAGTAAGACTAAGCACCTCGCCTTGTATAAGACTGGGCAAGGACACCCAGTTTGAGGAATAGATCCCAAAAGTAAACGAGAGCCAGAGGTAGCCCCTGGCTCCCACTTAAAAGTCCCACAAGAAGACCAAGCTACACAATTGTCAGATATATGTAGAGGGCCTAGATCAGTCCCATGAAGGCTCCCTGGTTGTTGGTTCAGTGTCTGTGAGCTCCTATAGGCCAAGTTTAGTTGATTCTGTGGGTTTTTTTTTTTTTTGTTTTTGTTTTTGTTTTTTTTGGTTTTTTGAGACAGGGTTTCTCTGTGGCTTTGGAGCCTGTCCTGGAACTAGCTCTGTAGACCAGGCTGGTCTCGAACTCACAGTGATCCGCCTGTCTCTGCCTCCCAAGTTCTGTGGGTTTTCTTGTGATGTCCTTGACCCCTCTGGCTCCTACAATTCTTTCTCCCTCTCTTCAGCAGGATTCCCTGAGCTCGGCCTAATATTTGACTGAGAGTCTCTGCATCTGTTTCCACCCGTTGCTGGATGAAGCCTCTCTACATAGACATTATTTTTTTCTCCAGTCATGTTTGGTCCTATTCTACATCTCTGGACCATCCAGACTCTGGGCCTTAGCACTCCAGTCAGTGTCAGGGGTAGGCTTACTTGTATGGCATGGGTCTCACGCTGAACTAATCATTGGGTGGCCATTTCCACAATCTGTGTCACCCCTTTTCCAGTACATCACATAGGCAAGACAGATTGTAAGCCAAAGATTATGTGATTGGGTTTGTGTCCCAGTCCCTCTACTGGTAGTCCTGCCTGGTCACAGGAGGTGGCCAGTTCAGGCTACATATCCCTGATGGCTAGTAGTCCTAGCTAGTGTCTTCCTTGTAGATTCCTGGAGTTTCTCTTGCACCAGGTTTTTACCTGACTCTGACATGACCCCCTTTCCAGCCAGCTCTTTCCATACTGTCCCCTCAACCCCCCAGGATGACTTTTTAAAAACTAAATATTCCCTGATTATTAAGCAGTATCCCATTAGCTTGAAACATTGGCTTTATACAGAATGTCTTTATTAATAAAAGGAATGTGCTCTGCAGAACTCTATAGGAGACATCAACACCACAGACAGGAATGACCTGAAGCCCTGGGAGTCAGCACAGCAGATGAGGACCATTTGTGAGTAAAACAACAATTAAACAAGATGGCACATAATCCCAAGGACAACAAAAACACTAAAAGATGCACCTGAAAGCTGAGGAAATAGTCAAGGAAGCATCTGCAATGGTTCTCAATCTGTGGGTCATGACCCCTATGTGGGTTTCATATCAGATATTTATGTTACAGTTTGTAACAGTAGGAAAATTACTTGCCTATGGAATTAATGTCTTCTAATAAATCTCTTATAAAGAGGAAAAAAGGGGGGGAGCTAAAGAGATGACTCAGAGGCTAAGAGCACAGGCTGCTCTTCCAGAGGTCCTGAGTTTAATTCCCAGCAACCATGTGGTGGCTCACAACCATCTGTAATGAGATATGGTGCCCTCTTCTGGTGTGCAAGCATACATACAGGCACAACACTGTATACATAATAAATAACAAAATCTTAAAAAAAAAGAAAGAAACTCAAATGCTTTTTGTTTTCTTGGCTGGAAACTAACATTCAGGCAATAAAACTACCATATAAATTGGTTGTTTAAGCCAGGTGGTGGTGGTGCATGCCTTTAATCCCAGCACTTGGGAGGCAGAGGCAGGTGAATCTCAGTGAGTTTGAGGCCAGCAAGTTCCAGGACAGCCAAGACTGTTATACTGAGAAAATCTGTCTTGAAAAGCCAAAATAAAAAAATAAAAAAAGTTGGCTATTTATAAAGAGGAAGAATAACTAATGTAAAAAAACAAGAATCTCTTCATAAGTTTGGCAAATAGAATTGTGGTTTGTAGCTCTTTGAATGGACACTTGTCAAAACTTCCATCCAAGAGTAGAACTTTTTCCCATGCCATCTCAGTTTAGGGCAAATTTAATCTATGGAGACAGGTTTTTGTCTTTTTTCTTTCTTCGTCCTTTCTCCCATTTGGTAACTGCTCTGAACATAATAAAACAACTGAGGCTGGTTAGTACAAAACTAACAACTTACACCCCAATAAAGTAGTGAAGCAGAGAAAGTATTTTATCATTTACTGTATGACAGAACTACAATAGCAATGGGATTTAGTTCATGATTACATCCACTGGATATTGGCATTGAAATGCAATCTTTGGCTTGGAATTAAAACCTTTTCCTGTTGAGGAATCTCAGGCATTGTGGAGTTTGTCATCCTGTAAGGCTGTATTAGCAGAGATAGCTTTGACATTAACCTGGATGAGCAAATAGCAATGAAACTGATTTAAGATGCTCCCTGATGCTCCAGGGGAAACTGGGAAGGTGCTCACCGTGCCTTTTCCCTAAGAATCATTCACTGCAAACTAATAATGTTGACCATCTTCTATAACAAGGACCAACTCTCAAAAGCTGTCTCTGACCTTCACACGTGGGCCAGGGTGTGTATGTACTCAGACTCTTACACACACAGACAGAGAGAGAGAGATCAATTCTTGATCTTCCTCTCGGAAAAAAAAATACAAAAATCAATTATTATATTTATTATAAAATAAAAAATTTTAAAGTAACTAGCAGGTAAAGAAATCCACACAGACAGAGCAGGTGTCACAGTTTACAGTGACTGAGAAACAAAGGCTGCTTTCTAAGCAGAGATTGGTCTTCTGGGGAGGTTGGTCCACTGCAGGATAAGGTTAAGGCACATCATCATCTTGCCAATGGTAAACGGCTACCAGATTTTTTAAAAAAGATTTATTTATTTGGTATACAGTTTGTATGTTTGCCTACAGGCCAGAAGAGGGTGCCAGATCTCATTACAGATGGCCATCATGTGGTTGCTTGGAATTGAACTCAGAACCTCTGGAAGAGCAGCCAGTGTTCTTAACTGCTGAGCCATCTCTTCAAGCCAGCAACCAGATTTTTAAGAAAAAAAAATCAGAAATGCCAGGAAAAATGAAATTCTACCCAAGAAAGCTAGTAAAATGGGAAGCACACTAAAGTTAGGGGGGGGGGGTGAAGGAGTGCAGGGAAAGAGAACACCTAGTGCTGTGAACCTGACGGCACCTTCAGGAGGCAAGGGCAATGGGCAGAGGAGAGTGTGAGCCCCCACATGCTGCCTGACCTATAAGAGGAAAGAGTAAACTGCAGTCATGTGAACACTGCCCATTCATTTTCCTCAGAAGATAACTTTGGTCAGTATTGACGCAGAGGCAACGCTGCTAGTCTTCAAATTATAAATGCAGGTGGGCCTGATAGTACTTATAATTTACTTTGTTAGCTTCTAAAAATTAGCCTGGAATTCTGTAGGCAAAATAGATTTAATAAATAAAGCTTGCCTGAAGTTGATAGAGCAAACCAATCACACTTTTTGTCAGAATACTGTCACAGAGACAATTAACTGAAGCCGCAAAACAATCCCACCCCAGTTCAGAAGAACGGATAATAAAAAAGGGTTATTTATTTAAGAGGAAAAACTTACAGATCACCATCCCAAACAACAGTCCTCTCATTGCAAACAAGAAACAGAGTCTAGTAGCCAGAACGGGAGCCAGAAGCAAGAGAGAGTACGCGCACGGTTCCTGCTACTTTTTAGAAGAGACCACGCTGGTATCTTAAAGGCTATTGGCTGAAGGAGCAGAATGTGCTCCCACAGCAATTAAATAATAGAGGAAATGTCCCCCAAAAGGTCCATGTGTGTAGGACCTGACTCCAACTGGCGGCATTATTTGGGGGAGGTCCTAGAAATTTTAGGATGTGGGTTGTAGCAGAAGGAAGTAGGTCACCAGGGGTGTGTTGTTGGGAGTATCCTGTACTAGCTTATATCTGCCTGTCTCTGCTTCCTGAGTGCAATGAAGAACTTCCTGGGTCACATCCTCACCATGTGACACTCTGCCCAAGCACCCTCTGAAGCAGTCAGCTGAAATGAGTCCCTCTACCCTTACATTTTCTGTCATGTAGTCAGAGCAATGCTACACCACCACAGCTAACACATCCACACAATCACCACAACCTTTTCTATTTTTTTTTATCAGCAACCTCTAAATTCTAAACAACTTTATATTCAATAGTTTGATTTATCAACTCTAGTCATTCATCAGTGACTAATATAGAGAAAACTGAGAAAATCTTATCCAGTTTTATTAGCTGAGGCATGGCCAGCTCACCTTGTTAGGGTATCCTTATGGCCCCCTATTGGGGGGCTCTGATGTCCTGAACACCTAACCTCCATATCTGGATATAGGCAGGGAAATCTAGAATGTTCTTTAATCACACGCTTTTTCATGGCTAGAATCTAGCTAGGTTCCTCTGTCAGCGGCATCTGGCCAAAAAGATGTGGCTGCCTGGGGGACCAGGGCTGATCCTCTTGCCATCCCTTCTGTGTACTGCCCACCTGGAACCAAGCCTGATACAAAGTCCCAACTGCTAGCCATGTACCTAAAATGCTAATCAAGAAGCATTCTGAGCAAGCACTTTGGAGACAGAAACAACACAAGTTCCAGTGCTTTGAACAGGAGCAACACAAACCTGGTGTGTCTAAAGGTCCCTTCTAAGAAATGAAACAACATCAAAGCCCCTGGGCACCACCACCTATCCAGATGAGAGACAACCTTGGAATTTTGAAGTTTGTCAAATGTTTGAGCTAGGGGAGAAATAAATGCCTTCTAAGGGATAAAAATGAACGCAACGCAGCAGCACCGTTTGCAAGGCGAGAGCTCCCCCATGTGGTAGCTACGTTGAATGTCAACTCAGAATCCAAGAGCAGGCCAAATGCAGGCAGCTTCAAAACCAGGAAATGGAGGCTCAATCTTTAGCCTGAATTAACAGTCGGATAGTGTAAAGTTGTTTTATTGAGTGAGCTTGCAGCATTTGTACACACCGAGTGTTTTTGTGCTATAGTCAGAGCAGTGTTCCCACTGTGTGATCCATGACAACAGCAGTATCTCTGAGAACTGGTTAGAAATGCAAATTGCTACTGCTTGAGACACTCTGAAGCTAAGGGTCCAGCTTCCAAATATCACATGCCCTCTTTGAATTCTGAAGCTTATTCATGTGTGTCATGTGGAACATGTGTTTATGTATGTGTGTACACATGGGTGTGTATGCACATATGTGCATGTGTGTGGAAGGCATACATCAATAGTGGATATTTTCGTTAATGGCTCTTCATCTTATTTTTATTTCTATTTTTGTGTTTGTATGTGCACATATCCTAACATATACACCTGTAACTCCAGCTTTGCACAGACTCATCTACCCTTTTCACTTTATTTGAGGTAGAGTCTCTCACTGAGTCTGGAGCTCATCAATTCTGCCAAACTGGCTAGGGATTCTCCTGTCTCAGCCCCTAGAATGGAGTTACACATACACACACACACACACACACACACACACACACACACACAGTCCCTAGCAGCCATGACATAATCACATTAGCATAAGAAGTACACCTGGTGGGGTTCAGGGACTGCACAGGACAGGGTCAGCACATGAATTCTCTCTTTCCACCGTACAGGTTCCAGGGATTGAACCCTGATCATCAGACTAGGCAACAGGTGCCTTTACCTCATGAGCCATCACAGCCATGCAAACTGCCAACTGTATACTAGACTAATATACCAACTTGGAACTTTGTACCAGACATGGTTTCCAGGTGGGCAGTACACACCAGGCAGGGAGGATGAATGATGAAAGACCAGTCATGCCCCCCCCCCCAGACAACCACGTCTTGTTAGCCAGATGTTGGCTGACTAAGAGTGAGATGCCTAGAAGGTTCCACTTCCACAAAGGACCTCGGCTTCTAGCCAAGAGAGGGCAGGTTATGTAGCAGGAAGTCCCATAGCTACTGGGGCCATCAGGATACCCTGACTAGGAGAGCTAGCCATGACTCACCCCAGGAAAACCCCTTTGAAAGGTTATAGATTCAGCATAGATGAGCCAATACACCAATTAGGAAAGAAAAGGAAGGCAGAGACAGAGTTTGTGGTAAGGGAACCTACCTAGCCACACCCAGAGCAGTACCTACCACCTGGGTATCAACTCCTCTATCCGTGTCTCAGCATGAGGAGGAGAGCACCAACTCTGCTGATTGGGAAGCTGAGTCCTCAGGGATTAGACAATTCACACTTGACCTTGCATGTCTACCTTTTCTTTCTGCTTCCTCTGTGTGGATTTCTTCTAATGATCCCCAAAGCCAATGAGGCTCTTGCTCCAGTTCTAGTAGGAACTGTGGGGCGTGAGTGGCCCTGTGTGGCTGATACAGTGCGGGCCTCACAGAGAGGAACATCACCCAGACTTTGGCCCTTTGCTCACAGAGTCAGACGTACACAGATGGTACAGGATAGGAAAACAAATTCTCAGAGGTTACTGCTAGCTGGTATTCCAGAAGGAGGCAGCAGAGAACACCTGGCTTTTGAACTGAGTCTTGAAAGAAGGGCTTTCTTCCCTTCCCTGTTTAATACTGGTGATAAAGAAGCAGAGGCAGGCGGATCTCTTGATGTTCAAGGCCAACCTGGTCTACATCCAGTTGTGAGTTCCAGGACAGCCAGGATTGTTACACAGAGAAACCCTATCTCGAAAACAAAACAAAACAAACTTGACATAAAAGTTACACAGCATTAAATGACCATTTTGAAGTGAATAATTCGACGACATCTAGTACATTCAATCTTACCCAACTTCTGTCTAGTTTCAAAGTGTTCTCACAGCTGCACAATAAAATGCTTTTTCTATTGGGCTGCTTCTCCCCAACTCCTCCCTGCCCACAATCCCTAGAAAATGCCAGTCTGCATTCGGTTACTATGGATTTACCTAATCTGGATATTTCACGTAAGTGGAAACATATTTTAGGTGACCTTTTGTGTCTGGCTTCCTTCACACAGTGTGATTTCAAGGTTCATAGATGCTGTAGTGTATAGCAATACCTCATTCATTTTCATGGCTGAATTAAATTCCATCATACAGTCAAACCACATTTTGCTTGTTCATTCATCCATAGATGGACATTTGAGTTGCCTCCTCCTTCGGGCTATTATAAATATTCATATACAAATGTTTGCTTGAGCACCTGTTTTCAATTCTTAGAGTACATATCAAGAAGTAGACTTGCTGGTCATATGGTAAATCAGCTTAATTTGGGGCAGGGGAAGCAACCGTCACGCCACATCCCACAGTGACCATTTTACAAGCATACAGTGTACACAGCTTCCAATGTCTCAGCCATCCCATTGGCTTTTGTTATTTTCCAGTGATACCACACTGGGATTTTATTTGCACACTCAGGAAAGGGCCTTCAGGCCATCTCACAAGGTCACTGGCTAATCGGGTAATGGGCCTGCAATTCTTGCGACTTGGGAGGCTGAGGCAAGATAATCAAATTCCAAGGCCAATCAGAATGTGCACAAGACCAGCCCTGATTCAATGAGACCCTGAATCCAGCTTAAGCAGTTTAGAAGGCCCAGTGTCGAAATAAAAACTACAAAGAAGGCTGGAGAGATGGCTCAGTGGTTAAGAGCATTGCCTGCTCTTCCAAAG
>NW_004949101.1:318322-333685 GCF_000317375.1 Microtus ochrogaster | reverse complement strand
ATACACACACACACACACACACAATTTTAAAAGTACAAAGATGGCTGGAGGTATAGGGCAGTTAACTTACATGCACAGGTCATGGGCTTAATGGCTAGTGCCAAAACAAGACCACAGAGCTGTCCCCTCAGTTCACAGGTGTCATGCCCTAGCCCAAGACTGGCTTACTGATGAGAGAGGCCATGCCATATCTCACTTTTTCTCTGTGTTCTCAGTTCAGTGTACCCAGGGCTTCGTGTGGCACCCAGTCCCTCCCCACACAAACTGGAGCTGATCCACATGGCTGGATGTCTGATGGCAACAACCTCTTGGAAGGTCCTCTTCAATGTCACCAAGGTGTCTATGAAGCACACAAAATGTGCTGGGTCATCCAGGGCCACTTGGGAAATTTATAATCCCTGCCACAGTCAACACTATGCATTGCAGCCTGGTGCTTACCACATCAGAGAACTCAGCTGATTTCTCAATACCTAGTGAGCTTTGGGAGGGACCTCTGACAGCTTCTGTCTATCTCTTGCTAGGCAATCCAAAAGTATCAGTAAAGTAAGAACTTCCCAAGCAGTCTTCATACTCAAGAGAGGTGTGTAACTTCGTTTCTCACCCCAATTCCCTTCCTCAGCCCCACCCCTCCTGCGGCACTCAGAGGGGGCCTATGCTGGTCTATGCTGAGCTCCGTAGTGTGATTGCATAGTGGCAGCTGCCCGAGTGCTCATCTATTCTCCTACACATTCCCGACCAATGCCTTGCACTGGATCCCTTCTGTGAATCTTGTTTTACTTTTTTCTCAGATAGGTGTCACTACATAGCCATAGCCTGGGCTGGCCCTCCACATGTAGACCAGGCTGGCCTCAAATCTGTAGAGATATGATGACTCTGTCTCCCAAGTGTCAGGGTTCAAGGCCTGCACTACCCTGCCCAGCTCCCTGACCTAAATTACTTTTAAGGATTCATCTTTATTATTTTTAATTATGCATATCTGAATGTATCTGTGTGAGAGTATGTGCACACGAGTGCAGGTGCCTTTGGGGATTGGATCCCCAAAGCTGGGGTTACAGGCAGTTTGTGGGAACTCTGGTCCTCTAGAAAAGCAGTAAGTACTCTGAACCACAGAACCATTCTCTCAAGCCCCTAAATCTGTTCTTAAGGAATACATTCTAGGGCAAGTGAGAGGTTCAACAGGTAAAGTCACCTGCCCCCAAGCCCAACAACCTGAGTCTGATCCCAAGGACTCACATGGTGGGAGAACTAACTGCTGAAAGTTGTCCTCTCCCGCCACATATATACCATGGCACAGACGCACGTGTGTGTGGATGCACCTTCATCACACACACTAAATAATAAATAATGTAAATTTAATTTTTTTAAAATGCAAGCTAATGGTATGGGGAAATGGCTCAGCCAGTAAAGTGTTTGCCATGTAAGCATAAAGACCCAACCAAGTTCAGAACCTCAGCACCTATATGAAAAGGTAGGCACAGTAGGGTGCACCTGCAATCCTACCACTGGGGAGGCAAAAGTAGGATCCCTGGGGCTTGCTAGGCAGTCAGTCTAGCTAAAGACAGGAGCTCTATGTCCAATGAAGAGACCCTGTCTCTAAAAATAAGGTAGAAGAAGACCCCTGATGACCTCTGACCTCCACATGCTTATGAACATGTTTGAACACATATATACTAACCATACACAAATAAAGACAAAAACAAAATAAAAAATTAAAGAATTGGTACTGGCAAGATAGCTCAGGAAGTAAGGGCACTAGTTACCAAGCCTGACGACCTGGTTCAATACCCAGAATCCATATCGTGGAAGGAGGGAATTAACTCCCTAACATTATCCAGACTTCTAGACATACTCCATGGCATATGCATTCTTCTTCTGCCCACCACCCCCCCAACACAAAAGAAATGGCTTCTTAAAAATTAAAGTAGAGACTGAAGAGATGGCTTAGCAGCTAAGGAAACTTACTGCTCTTGCAGAGGATCAAGGTTCTATTCCCAGAACCCACATGACAGCTTACAGCAGTGGTTCCTAACCTGTGGGTCAAGACCCCATTGGCAAAACTCTATTTCTAAAACTATTTACATTGTGATTCATAACAGTAGCAAAACTAATTATGAAGTAGAATGAAAGTAATTTTATGGTTGGGGGTCACCACAACATGAGGAACTGTATTAAAGTGTCAGGGCATTAGGAAGGTTGAGAGTCGCTGACTTACAGCTTTCCATAGCTCCAGTTCCAGGGGACTGACAACCTCTTCTGGCCTCTAGGTACCAGGCATGTAAGCAATGTACATACACATAAAAGCAGAAAAAACACTCGTATACAATATAAATAAGTCTTTAAAATTTTTTAAATGAGAGAGTCCAAACTAAGCTCCAGGCACTTCACACACAGTAATTAACAGAAATTCCTAAGAAATAGAGACGTAAGAATGTCCCCGGGAGTTGTCAGTAGGGCATTTTTCATAGTCACACAGGCCTTCAAGATCCACAGGAGGGGCCATGAGCAATGTCACCGTTAAGAGAAAGAAGGCTCCTGGCCACAAATGTGTGACACGATAAAATACTGACATCAAAGTTCAACTCCCCTCATGATAAAGACATGAGGAACCCAGAATACAAGGAAAATACCGCCACCTAATGCAGGCTACATACAACAAACACAGAGCCAACATGATACTCATGGGAAAAAACTAAGTCTACCTCCTAAAGTGAGAATGGGACAAGGATGTCCACTCTGCTCATTTAGTTCAATGAAATGAAATGGCTGAATGGAATGCTCCCCATGGCTTGCTCAGCTTGCTCTTTTATACAGCTCACGACCCAGGAGTAACACCATCCACAGTGGGCTAGGTCCTCCCATGTTAACCCCCCACCAACTTGCCTATAAGACAATATATTTTTAATTCTATTTTGCTTTATTTCACCCTATGTGTATGAGTATTTTATGTGCATGGGTGTCTATGCAAGACTTGTGTGCCTGGTACACAGAAAAGGGCATCAGATCTCCTGGAACTGCAGTTACAGGCGCTTGTGAGCTTATGGAGGCATTTTCTCAGTTGAGCTTGGACTCTAACTTATATCAAGCATCAAGCTAACAACAATAAACAAACACTAACTAACCAGCACACCCAGCACACATCTCTTTATGCAGTTCTGTCTAGTTCATATTCCCAGACCCCAGGAATCACCTTCCTAATGGTTGCTACTGATTTCACTAGCAGCCTGCCCATAAAACCGTTTTGTCTTAAATTAACCAAAATTGGTTTCTTGTGCTTTGCAAATACTGATAAATATAGATGTCCCATTTTGACCACACAGAGGCTTTGTAGGCATGTGTAACTTGTCCCACCATTTCAGGTGCTGATAGCAGAGATGGGAAAAGGCACACCTGAGACTTAGTCAACAGCGATTATTACAACCTTCTCAGGCAAACAATGACATGACAGAGAACACTTACATGTAATGTCTACGGAAGCCACATTCCCAGGTGTCTACTACATTCTATTCCTTGGCAATAGAGAAGACAGAGCATGGATTTTACAAAATACTACCTGGTTCTATTGACTGTGCTTCTTCCGTGTCTCCCGCATAGTGTCTGCACAGTCCAGTCCCTAAATGAGCACAAAGCCCTAGCTCAACCTGGTCCACTAAAACTCAGCTGGGCCTGCCAAGGTCAAGAGACTGGAGGAGACAGATGTGGTTCAGGTGACAGTGTACTCAAGACACAGCTGTGAATTCACTCACTGCAAGTCACAGCTGCTCTGCGAACAGGCTGCTCAGATTCTGGCCTAGGGAAGAGCATTGGCAGTGGGGAAGGAGAGCAAGCCCGTATTGACAGGCTTTAAGATTTTTAAGTCAGGACCAACTCTGTGTGTGGAGCAGATGTGTCCTTTTTCCTGGACAGGATCCACAGCTGCTTAGGCCAGCCTCATTTATCAAAAATTTGTCCACGTGATCGGGCAACAAATCCCACCAATTTGTCATACGCTTGTCCCAAATGTAAAAGTCAATCATCTCATTAGAAGGATTGTTGACAAATGAAGTTGCTGTTGACATAAAATACAAACCATAATTTGGTCCCATTAACGTTTCTGAATGCTAACTTGGACTCAGACCCATGTGAAGCTGTTCCCAAGAATATCATTAGTGCCCCTGCTTTACAGAGGAGCAGCTGGTTCCCAGACAGGCAAACTCACATGCCACAGTCATAAGGCTGATACTCAAAGACACAAAGCTGAAGTAACTAAAATTATGCCGAGTTTTAAACACTAATTCTAGAAACTGCAAAATTGAAGACTGGGGCTGAGGTTTGGTACAGTGGCAAGGCATTTGGTTAGCATGTTGAGGCCCTGGGTTCAACCACCATTCCCCTCTCTCTCTCTCTCTCTCTCTCTCTCTCTCTCTCTCTCTCTCAAACACACACACACACACACACACACACACACACACACTAACCAAAGGCCTGATTTCTTCTTACCCTTCTGGTCTGCCTCATCACTGATCAGTCAGTTTCTCCTCGGGGAAACAAAAAGGCTGAAGCACTGCTGTCCACACCTATATTAAAAAAAGAAAAAAGATGCTCCTTTCCCAGAATGCCCTATCAAAGTCCTTCTCCAGTCCAATGAGAGTAACTGGGCCTCCAAAACCCTGAGATGGCTATTCTTAGTTGTCATCTTGACTACATTTGAAATTAACTAAAACCCAAATAACTGGGAAAACCTGTGAGGGATTGTTTTTCTTTTTCTTTCTTTCTTTTCTTTTTTTTTAGATTTATTTATTTATTATGTATACAGTGTTCTGTCTGCATGTATGCCACCAGACCAGAAGAGGGCACCAGATCTCATTACAGATGGTTGTGAGCCACCATGTGGTTGCTGGGAATTGAACTCAGGACCTCTGGAAGAGCAGGCAGTGCTCTTAACCTCTGAGCCATCTCTCCAGCTCCCGGGAGATTTTTCTTGATTAAATTATTAAAGTGGGAAGACCCACTTTTAATCTGGGTTTCTGAGGTGGGATGATAAACCTTTCCACTCGGGCTCCGATACTGCGGGCGTTCTATGGGCTAGGTCCAGTCCAGAGCCTTACTGCAGCCATGCTGCTGTCTCCCTAGGTGGCGTCAAACCGGGAAGCTTCACGAGTCTTCACAAAGAATCAGCCTAACAGAGATGGTGGGAGCCAGATGCCCCCGAGAGGCGCTCTCTCGTCAGCCAAATCTTCCGCAGTTGAGCGCGTAACCCCCCACGCCCTCCAATCAGAGCTCCCGCAACCGGATCTTCTAGGTTGGCGACTGCCCCGGAAGCCGCTCTGTCGTCGCAGCCACACCTGGGCGGAGCCAGCCTTTCTACTGGCTCGCGTCACTGCCCGTCGCGCGGACTAGGAAGCTGTCGGGAAGCCGGGACCTTCGCGCCTGCGTATAACGCAGCTCGCCGCGCGCGGGAAGCCCCTAGCCGGCGCCCAACCGTTTCCCACCTCCAGGACGCCAGCACCCCAGACAAAGCCTCTGGGAGGAAGAGGGAGGGTAGGAGCGTGACTCTTCTGGCCCGGGACCGCGGCCAGGGCGGGACCCGGGACCGAGTTGCCTTGGAGGAACTGACCGGGGCGGAGCAGGTAAGTGACCGCCCCTGCCAGGCTGCGCGGTGGCCGTCGGGCGGCGCCGCGGGGCCGGGCTTAGTAATACCTGGGCGTTGTCTTTTCCCCACGTGGTGCCTTTGCAGCTGGGCATCAAGCTTTTTTGTTGTTGTTGTTGTTGTTGTTTTTCAAGGCAGGGTTTCTCTGTGGCTTTGGAGCCTCTCCTGGAACTAGCTCTTGTAGACCAGGCTGGTCTCGAACTCACCGAGATCCGCCCATCAGGCTTTTTTTCTATGCAAAACGGTAGCGGCAAGTTTGCCCTGCCTGGAGGAGAGCAGCAGTTTGGGGGCCCGAGGATGGCTCTGAAGAACGTACAGTCAACTGCCAGCGGCTTTGATAAGAAGCGACGCCCGGCTGGACAGGAGGCCCGGGCAGGGCTGCCGCTCCTGGGGTCCAGCTCTGGGAAAACCACGGAATGAAGCATCCTCCTTCACTCTTACTCTACTGTGTTTCTGTCTTACTGTTTTCCCCTCATATGAGAGCTAAGCAGGTTCTGTGGGTAGCTGAGGACCAAAAATAAGGATGATGATCATCGTTGGGGGGCGTGACCATTGCTGAATTGTGTTTGGAGAAAGCAAAAGACAAAATGTCAACCCGAAAGCATCGTGGTCTAGGGAAGCGGCATTTGTATAGATGAGCAGGTTGGGCAGAGAGAAATGTAGCTACTTGGGAGTGCATTCCCAAGCCGGCATCTCTGGATATAGACCTACTTTCAAAGTCCAGGAGCTGAGTAAACAGGACTCCACTGCCTCGACCCCTCGTATGACCTTGAACCTTGAGAGACTGCTGCTCCTCTTCCTCTTTAGTAAAGTTGTTACAGAGATACCCATTTGTGCAGTGATGATTGAGGGCTTGTTCCTAAACTACTTAGCAAATACGTCTTCAGATGGATTGATTGTTGAGTCTTCAGTCTGAGGTCCTTGGAGAGAGTAGAAAGAGCATTATCAGACTGGCTCTGAACTGCTCATCTATAGGACCAGCTTACTCCCAGCCCTGTGTGGAATCATCGCTATGAACTGATAGTTAATAAGAGTTGGGTCAGGCATGGTGATGCACACTTTTTGTCCTGGCAGAGGCGGGTGAACCTCTGTGAGTTTGAGGCCAGCCTGGTCTACATAGCAAGTTCCAGAAGTACATAGAGAGACCCTGTATCAATAAAATGAAATAAAGATACTTGAAATGAAAAAGAAGTGTCCACTACGTAAGTTCTAAGCTTACTCAGTAGAGACCCTGTTTCTGGAAATTGACAAATACTACAAATTACTTGTGACTACTATTTTCAATAATAGTGATCAGTATTAGTTTCTT
Organism: Microtus ochrogaster; assembly: GCF_000317375.1. Lineage (NCBI taxonomy): Eukaryota > Metazoa > Chordata > Mammalia > Rodentia > Cricetidae > Microtus > Microtus ochrogaster. Next base: position 326,750 of record NW_004949101.1, on the reverse strand, counting down.
TTAAATGTAGAATTTTAATCATAGAAGAAATTAACAGACATTCCTGTTAATGGAAAAAATACTGTGTAGTGATATTTCATTTGTATTTTAATAAGTAAAGCTTGCCTGAAGTTCAGAGAGTAAAACAGCCACACTGACCGCCTTACAGACCAGGCAGCAATGACACACACCTTTAATCCCAGTAGCCACACTAGCTTGCCACAGAAACCAGGTGGTAGTGGTACATGTCCTTAATCCCAGCACTAGAGAGGATTGGTTATAAGACAGGAGGAGACAGCTCTCGGTCTCATTCTGAGATTGCTGGAGGCAGGATTGCCATTTTGAACTGAGGTAGAGGTAAGAGCCAGTGGCTGGCTGTTTTGTTTTTCTGACTTTCACGTTGAACCCTAATTTCTGTCTCTGGGTTTTTATTAATCATGCTTCAATGCTGTTTATTTGTTGGAACTTAAATGTTTTTAGGGAGCTGTGATCTTTCAGATAGAAATACTGTCCATCACCTCCCCCTTAGAATGTTTGAATCCAAGGGGCTTTCTGCTGTGGTATTATGGTCCCTCTGGTCTAACATTATGGGCATTACTGCTAAAGATGTAAATTCCAGGCAATCTTAGGTTTACTTTTCTGGGGAATTGTGACCACTATCCTCCACTGTCCTTAGAAATCTGCCATTCCCTGCATCTTCTGGGTCCTTGTTGGGTTAGTTCCTTGTAGTCTTCCCAGACCAGCACCTGCTCTCCCTCTGGTAGCCTTTGTTGGGCCAATAACCACTCAATTCTTCAGCATGAGCCACTGTCTTGATGAAAATGAGTCACACCCTGGTTTCCTAGAGGCAGTCACATCTATTCCAAGCTTTCAGGAAGGAACAGTGTTCTTTCATCAAATGTGCTCTAGTAAGAAAATGGATTTTAAAATTTTCATTTCTTTTTTTTTTTTTTTTGAGACAAGGTTATTGTTTTTTGAGACCAGGCTTGCTCTCTCTGTTCCAGGCTGGCCCCTGCCTCAGCTTCTTAGGTGTGTCCCTCCACTCCTGGCTTAAACTTCTTAACTCACTGCTGGATATTCATTGTCTATTTTAATTCTCTTGTGTCTTTTTTTTTTTTTTAATGAGGAAACTGAGGATTAATAAGATTAAACAGGCAACAATTGTTGGCCTTTGTGATGAATACCTTTAATCCCAGCACTTGACAGAGAGAGGCAGATGGATTTCTCAGCTCTAGGGCAGCCAAGACTACATATTGAGAGCTGCCTTGAAAATAAATAGGCACCAGTGTGAGCCTAAGGTCATCTGCCTGCAGTATGTAAGTGTTCTGTCAGCTATGGGAAAGGAGGGTTGGGGCAGATGGTCAGTAGGTATAGGTGCTTGCTGTCAAGCCTAACAACCTGAGTTTGATTCCTAGTACCACATGGTGGGCAGAGAAGACTCCTGCAGGTTATCCTCTGACCTCATGTACCAAGCCACAGACATACATACATACAACTATAATTTTAAAAATTAAAACTTGAGAGAAAAGTTTTATCAGAGCAGAATAGACTTTAATATTGACATGTGTTCCCTTCATCTTTTCTGTCCTACAGCCCCTGGATTCCTACAGAGGAGCCACTCTGACAGAGGCCTCTGTCCCGAACCAGAGATGGCATCGGTAGATTTCAAGACCTACGTGGACCAGGCCTGCAGAGCTGCAGAGGAGTTCGTCAATGTCTACTACACCACCATGGATAAGCGGCGGCGGCTGCTGTCCCGCCTGTACATGAGCACGGCCACCTTAGTGTGGAATGGAAATGCTGTTACAGGACAAGAATCCTTGAATGAGTTTTTTGAGATGTTGCCTTCCAGTGAGTTCCAGATCAACGTGGTAGACTGCCAACCTGTCCATGATGAAGCTACTCAAAGCCAGACCACAGTCCTTGTGGTGATCTGTGGATCAGTGAAGTTTGAGGGCAACAAACAGCGGGACTTCAACCAGAACTTCATCTTGACCGCCCAGGCCTCACCCACTAACACAGTGTGGAAGATAGCAAGTGACTGCTTCCGGTTCCAGGACTGGGCCAGCTAGTGGGGTGAGAAAGGCTTCTTGGCTTCTCTCAGCTCCGCAGAGGAATGCCAATCTCAGATCTCAGGATGTGGAGGACACAGTTCGTTTTTGTTGTCACAGCAGCACTGCAAACTGGATGTTAGACTCCCAGAAACCCCTTTCCTGCTTATATACTGGTTTGTCGTAGTTGCCTTTTGAAAATAGTAAACTTGTTATTTTTCTACTTAACAGTAGAGACCCTGTTTCTGGAAGTAGACAAATAAATAATTTAAATGTTGCTTCTCTGCCTTATGTGTCTAAATTTTGAGAAAGACGGAGGAGCCTGACAGGCAGAAAACATAGTAGAAAGTACCTATAGAGGTGGGAGGGTCCAGGAAGAGCTCCTATCCCAGTGTGAACGCTGTGGGTAGCACTAGCCACACTAGAATTACATTGCGAATTACCTGTCCTAGGCCATATTACTAGCCAGCACCTCCACCACAAATAAGATTCTGGGCATTGGCATTTTACTATTTTTCAAAAGCCCTTGTGTTAATGTGTGATTAATAAAAAAGGTGATGGACCTGACAGTAGGCTTTGCCTTTAGCACCTGGGACGGGAGTTACTGGTGATAAATGTGAAGAGTTAGCTGATGGCTGGGTGCTGCTCCTGCCAGAAGCACCAAGGTTAGAGGGAACATCAGAGGCTGCAACTACAAAGGACCCACTTTTCAGTCTGAGTTATTGCTAGATTGACATGTGATTAGATTCTGGCCAATGAAGCAGAAGCTGAAGGATTGAACTGGGGGATTTTGCTTCAGTTAAACCTTCACTTCCTGACTGCTAGACCACTTCATCTTGAGTGACAAGACAATCTGAATGTGACCTAGAGGTAGGGTCCTCATGCAGTGCCACAACTGCCAGAGTAGCCCGACTTAACTTAGGATTCTATTACTGTGTCTCAGCCAGTCATACCCGTGACAGAACTCCAAAGCCACATCTAGAGCAGTCAAACCAGTCCTACAGACTTGGTGACAAGATGAAACTCGAAGTTCAAGCTGAGATGCTACTAACGTGTGAAATAGCAAACAGGTTTCTGCCATGAATTCACTTAGATCCTGGAACACTAAACATGACCCTTAGGAAGACAGGAAAGAAGAATGGAGGAGAAAGAGAAGTTTCAGTGATTTGAAAGGACATGTTGCTGAGCTTTAAATACCACAAACTGTCACCTTGATACAAATGCCCTGGAGTCAAAGAATTAAGTCTTTAAACTCTATCCTGTCCAAAATAGCAAGAATAGAATGGTGTTCACTTTCCAGGCTTGGAACAGACATATTCTTTTTTTTTTTTTTGAGACAGGGTTTCTCTGTGGCTTTGGAGCCTGTCCTGGAACTAGCTCTTGTAGACCAGGCTGGTCTCGAACTCACAGAGAACCGCCTGCCTCTGCCTCCCGAGTGCTGGGATTAAAGGCGTGCGCCACCACCGCCCAGCGAACAGACATATTCTTAAGGTTCCGATTTTCCTGGCACTCTGGGAGTGTTTGAATCTGAATTAACATGGCTTTCAAAAGACAAGCTTTGCTCAACATCCATTCCACACGCCACCCTCACTTCTTTCTGCTAGCGTCCTCCAGTTCTCCCCTTCACCTCTGTTCTCCAGGTTCCTTACTCCCTGCCCTGTCAGGGTTTCCCCCTGTATCCCTCACATCAACCCACCTCCCTTTTGCCCTCCCTGCACACTCAAGCCTCACCAGAGTGCACTTCACACACAAAGAACAGACGAGCACACCCTGCTGTCAGCACCGGGCCGGCTGCCGTCACACTGCAAACCAGAGCACGCACCCAGGGACCTGGAAAAGGTACTCAGTTAAGAAAGGAGGTGCCGCCTTTTGGCGCTGCAACAGCAACATTTTGTTTTGGAGCAATAAGGGCAAAGTTTGCTTTAATCACAAATCCTCATTTTAGTCGTATTTCAAGTTCTCTGCTATGGTGTTTGCCAAATTGCGAAGTTTGGATTCTGTTAGAACATGTATTTTGTTATAAAAAAGACAAGATGCTCTATATCTGGTGCTACCTTGTTGGAAAAATGAAAACAGTCTTTACATTTAGCAGTGAGGGTAAATTAGTTATTTTTTGCAGAGTTTTCTTTGCTTTCAGTAGTGATGAGGACATGGTAACGACAGAAAACTGAACTCTTTTCAAGTTCCCAAGGCTCTAGCGGCCTCTGTAATTCATGTCCCATGGCCTGGTCCCTGGAAAGAATGGTGAGAAATGCTTTAGGATTGGCCCTAAAGGGAAGGACGTTGGGAACCAGAGTGGCCCGACTTAGGGCTGGAGATGGCTCAGCAGGAAGGGGCCTTGCTGCTCTTCCAGAGAACCCAGATCAATTCCTAGCATCTGCATGGTGTTTCACAGCCGTGTGTAACTCCAGTTCCAGGTCTGAGGCCCTTTCCAGCCTCCTTGGAAGGCTCACCAGTGTGCATAGGCATATATGCAGGCAAAACATCCACACAGTCAAATTAATTTTTGTTAAAAGTTGGCAAACTTATTGGAGAGAAAATGATGTCAGGGTGAGGGAGGTGTTAAAGTTGAGTCCTAGACATACAACATATGTGGACGACTTAACTAGAAAAGTGGACACAATTAGGTTTGAAGATAGAAATTTCTAAGCCCCAGTTTTTAGGTGATTGAATTTTCAGTACTTTTTTTTTTTTTTTTGGTTTTTCGAGACAGGGTTTCTCTGTGGCTTTGGAGCCTGTCCTGGCACTAGCTGTGTAGACCAGGCTGGTCTCGAACTCACAGAGATCCGCCTGCCTCTGCCTCCCGAGTGCTGGAATTAAAGGCGTGCGCCACCATCGCCCGGCTGAATTTTCAGTACTTTGAAGACTGGAAGAGGAAACACTGAGTAGAAAGTCTGAAGTTGAAGGGAAAGGTCTGTGCTACAGCTATATAAATAGGTGAGTCATTTATGAGCCACACTATATACAGGATTGTCTCATGTGTTTTTCATATTTAATATGTCACATATGGATTAATCGCAGTAGCCAAGTATCATTCGGTGTTAAATTCAAATGCACTATCATTTATTTAACTATTTCTTTAGTAGTGAACATTCACGTTACCACCATGAGTTTTAAAAACTATTACACATTATAATGTTTATACATATTTTAAAAAGTGGGCAAGCTTGATCCTGATCCAGAGACTGTGATGTCTTCCCATCCACTGCTAATCCTCTTCTGGTGGACCCTGGCCAGGGGAAAGCTAGTAGCATTAGTAGCATAGGCCCAGCTACTCTGAGACAACCAGGATGGTGTGGGGTACATTGTCTTTTGGGGAATCGTACTGCTCAGGCATCATCTGATCAGCCACAGGACACAGGACCACATTCCAAGCACTTGCAAGGCAGGATCCAGCATCCACAGCTCACTGAGATTGATTTGTGGGCAAACAGCACAAGACCTTGACCAGTGAGGTCATGTTCTAGCTGATCACAGTACAGTGAATAGAAACAGTACATACAGGAGATGTTTTCTACGATGTGTGTGTGTGTGTGGGGGGGGATGTCTCACAACATTGCCCAGGCTGCTCAACTCGTAGGCTCACTTGTTCCTCTTGACTTGCCAGGAAATAGCCGGAACTACAGGCACATGCCACTACACACATGGTCTTGGTATTAGAAAAGTGTCTTCCTGTCATCAGTAATGTTTGCCTTTTCAGGGAGTTACCAATTTTACTGAGTTTTCAAAGAGTTTATGTCAGTGATTGCTCTGTTTTCGGTTTAGCTGGCTTTTGCTCTCTGTGATCACCTTCCTCCTGTTTATTTTCAGTCTTTTTAAAACGTCCTTCCACGGAAAGTGCTGAGATTGGCCTGTGCCACCACACCTGGCTTAGATCACTATCACAAGCATCCTTGATGAAGTGGAAATCGCGAGACTCCCAATGTCCACTAGCATGATTATTTTTAAAATTCTAATATTGCCACAAAGGAGATTACTGCGCAGACCTTTGTGTGATAGGGTTCATATGAAATGTTTGAGTTTGGTAGTAGAAAAGCAGGAGCTCTTGGGGGATAAGAGTCAGAAACAGCACAGACATCCAAAGAGCTGCTCAAGGTGGCTTGCCTTTAATACTGATAAGGTAACTGATTTGTGAATTTAAAATGAAATTATAGTAGACGTGAAAATTATAGGAACTTCGATCAAAATTTAGAGCTGCTTCTCAGGCACTGGCTTCTAGGATTTTAATATTCAATTACTGGGACCAACATAGTGGGAAGGAGGGAACTGACACCTGCAAGTGGTTCTCTGATCTCCCCAACATATGATCCTATCCCAATGTAATTAAAAAAAAAAAAAGAGTCCTCTAATGTGTTTAAAAAGTCAGAGTGAATCTTGTGGATTTGTTATTTGTAAGAACAGTCCAACGCGAGTAATGAAAATAAGGTGGTTTTACACACACACACACACACACACACACACACACCTTAATTGTCATTACCAAATGCACTTGTGAGAAAAGGCTTATATCGGGTTGTGTACTGGGTGAAGTTTTAAGTGATAATGTGCCCAAATTTAAAGCAGGTAAAAACCTGTGGCCTGTTGAAACTCAACTCTTGAACTGACCCATAATTGACACGCTGGACACAGTAAAATCACTGGCAGGATTTTGGAGCCTGGGACTCGCACATCACGACACTACTACGTGGTTCCTCCATCAGCATCCACACGAAACACCGCCATAGCAACTCACCCGTTAAGGTGGTAGTATCGCCGGAACACTCGACCTTTAGGACCATATAGCGTCATCATTCCGCGACCACGCAGAACCAATTGCAAGACGGTTCCCTGGGAAACGCAACGGCCGAACACGTGATCTGGGCCCCCGAGTCTTAGCTGCCCTGAGTCTCCTGGAGCAGGGACAAAGCGGTGCCCCAGGCCGCCGGAGTACTCCCTATCGGCAGTGCATGCTCACCATGGACGGCGTGGTCCGGCTTGTTGGGTGTACCGGAATGCGACCAACAATGTCTAACGTACTGTTCACCTGTCTCCTTAGGAGTGTGTAGATTGTTTCCAAAGTTTCACCAAAATAAGCGCCTTGAAGTGAACACACATGGTTGACTTCCACATGCTTCTTCAGGATGACGAACAGGGAAAATTTTTACACACACATAAACACATGGCGTCTTTCCCTTTTCCCCCTCACTGCTGAGATTGCACTTCTTGTACTCGCAGTATCAAACACAACATTTCTGTCAGTTTGACAGCATGCAGTGGCTTTTAGGCTGCTCCATTTTCAGCTGATTTTTCTATTCATCCAGCTTCTGCTGGTGGTTTGTTGCTGATTTCCAGAGGTTCTTTGAGGTCTGCCCTGCTGTCTTACATGAGAGTAGCTTCAGTCCCTTGCCACAAGGACGCTTATGGGTGTGTAGCTCTGAAGTCCACGGTAATCTTAAGAAGAAAGGTTAGGGCAGTGACTTCACTGAAAGGGAATGAAGTGAGGTCAGCAGAGTCAAGCAGGAGTCTGAGCCGAAGTAACTTAGACACAGAAAGCGGTGACTAGGCTGCCATCCAGATTTTAGTATCTTTGATGTAGAAAAAAATTATAAAGGATTTACTGAGATTTGCATAGGAGACATTAAATCACACAAGTGGAATTTAGCTAAAGGAGCTGCCTGCTAAATACCCCAGAGATAAATAGTTTGCTAATTAGGTCTGTTAGAGAGAAACAAAACTTAGGATGCTAGGATGCAAATATGTATTCACCAGGATGGGTGAGCCATTAGGGTCAGAGACTACCTCTAAGAGGAAGCTGAAGGGGGCCAGCTCAAAATCACATCATCATGAAGTGTACAGCTGCCTTTAAGTCCCCTGGGTAACAACCATTCAAAAAACAAAGCAACCAAAAAACTGATGTGCCCAAACTAATTCTGACAATATGTTATATCTTTGGATATAAATATAGGAGATGTAAATCTCCTAAGCAGCCAGACTTTGCAGTCTCCTGTCTCTGTTTAAATTGTTCAAAGTTCTGGGGCCAGAACCCAAAAGAAATTTAAGGATAAAAGCATATGTAAAATGCATAAGCCTAGTATATATAGATATATAGATATAGTAAGCTAATGAAATCTTTGTTGATGCTAACCCTTACTTGGGCCTTAGCTCCAGTTGTCAGGTACTTTTGTAAAGAGCTTTATCTTCATTAATCTCTAAGTGTGCAGAGTGATTTCTCACTGGGAAGGCAGATTTTCTATAACAACTTTGTGGGCCTAAGCAGTCAGTGTTTTCTAGCAAAAGTATTCTAAGTTACAAATCCATTAAGAGTGTGTGCAGAGTAGCGCTGGTGGCCTGTGAGGAGCTCAGCAATTAGGACCTTCAGCTCTACCTGCAGAAACAATGTCTGGATATAAGAGAGAGAG
>NW_004949101.1:314927-317876 GCF_000317375.1 Microtus ochrogaster | reverse complement strand
GTTCATTCACATAAACATTCCCGATAATACCATGCTACTATAAAGATTAAGGGGCTCACAATTTGGGGTTGATTCATCAACATATTGAAGCCTGCTTGGTTAGGGGAGCTGCCTTGTGGTTGGCTCCTTAACACATCTTGTAAGTATTATATTATTTAAAGTCACAGAAAGTGGTTTCCAGGTTACACAAAATTGTTTCACTTGTGTTCCTAATGGAATTGTAAAACAAGATTTAATTCTTCTGTGTAGCAAAGCAGTTATATTATATATATATATATTGACCTATTTTTAAGATTTAATCTTCAAATATAATTTGATGGCACTCCCATACATACTTTAAACTAACTTTATAACTTCATTTTGTAATTGAATTGAAACTTTATTTGCAATAATTGGCTTAATTCAGAACTCAAACACCTCTCTGCAGCAGGGGCTAGTTTCAGTAAGAGCAAGGCATTTGCCTAGTTAAAGAAGCTATCAATCCCAGTGGGCATTTCTAGTTCAAATATGTGGCTTCCACAGCTTAGAGAAAGATGGGGTCTGTATGTTACTCTTCTAGAAGACTGTGTACATTTCAATGAGGGGAAGGCACCATCTCCCTAAACTAAATACTCCACGAAGGGAGAGTGACTCGAGACTGTCTATTCTCTTGTTCTTGGCAGGAAGATGTCTTGTTGGCTGATGGCAGTATGGAGGCGACTTTGCAAAGCTTTAGCGGTGAGTTGAAGCATCAAGCATGATCACCATTTAACAGGAATTGGACATCTAAGCAGGGCTTTCATATTACCAGGTTTTAAAGTCAAGGATGGAGCCGGAGGGACACACACCTTTAATCCCAGCACTCAGGAGGCAGAGGTAGGTGGATCTGTGAGTTCGAGGCCAGCCTGATCTACATACAGCGCTAGTTCCAGGGCAGACTAAACCTCCCCCCACTCCCCCAAAAAAGATGAAGGATTTAGAACACTGCACCATCCTTCCCACCACGCCACAGCAAGCACGCCTACGATGAGATCTGGGCCACCACGGCACCCAGGAGGGCCTAATAGTTGTTTCCAACAACATAACTGTAGAGGAATGTGGTACAGTAGTGGTGTTGGGATATCCTGACTAATCAGGAAGCCAGGATATACTTAGATCTGCAAAAGGACAGCTCTGGAGGGGTAGATCCCCAATTGGACAGCTCTAGAGGCTGGAGCAGCAATTAGACAGCTCAGCCCTGGAGGAAAGGTGTCCTGACTATCAGGAAGTGAGGCTACCTGAAGCTGGGGTGTGGTGGGGGATGGTCTCCCTGCAGGATATAGGGATCCTGCTCCTCTCCTGGAGAGCCACTACAGCTGAGTTCTGCTCTGTTCCCTTATGGGAGCTTCCTAGCAGAGCTATCTGCTTCTTCTCTGGCCCAAGATGTTTCTTTTGCTAACACTCTGCTAAAGGGAAGCCAGCTGCAGAAATGTAGCAATCTCTTCAGCTGGAGAAAAAGTAGTTACAACTTTTCCTCCAGCTGGCCTTGCTCAGCTCCCTTAAGGAACATCCTAGCAAGGTTCTTCTGTTCTGCTTGGCCTTGCTGAGGACCCCTAGAGAGCTCTCAGCAAGGTTTTTCAGCTCAGTCTCCGAAGGGACATCCCGCCAGGTTCTTCTGCTCTGCACTGACCAATGAAGGTCATCATCCAAGACTCTTTTGAGAAAGAGATTTGGGAAGGAGGAATCACTGAAGGGTGGAGAGGCTTATATAGGGCTTCTTAGGGGCAGTTTTTCCAGGGATAAGGGGGATTGGTTAGTTTTTTTCCTGCTTAGGGATTGGCCAGTTTAGCTGGTCAAGGGCAGAGATGGCTCTGCCTTCATGGCCAAACTGTGTTTCTTTCACTGGTCCTTTTTATCTTTTTGACTCTAATCTTAGGACCAGGGCGTATTTCTTTCACTGACTGATCCTAGGGACAGAGTGTGTTTCTTTGACACTAGGGATAAAGATGTTTTTTTCCTGACCCAGGCCTCAAATACAAGGTGTGTTTCTTTCGCTGGCACTGGGCTCAGAGTCAGGGTGCTCTGTGATTGGTTGGTTTCCTGCTCCAGTTGTCCCTTTTACTCTACAGTAACGACCAGCTGAGGGCAAGAACGCAGCTACATAGCCCCAGGTATTTCCAACTTGGGCAACTAACATTCCCCCATTTCCCCCCCTCCCCTCTGCCATTGCTGTCTTCCGCACAGGCGTGGCCTTGGCTTGCTGCAGGTACACGTCCTGGAGCTACCAGCCAGTCGCCCTGCCCCAAATCACGTAGGACCACGCAGCGCACAGCACAACGGCCGGAACCGCCTCTGCAGCTGGACTTGCGCGCGCAGCGCCTTCCTGGCCTGCGGGGGGCGGAGCCCACTAGGGGGCGGGGCGCGCTCGTGGCAACCATTCCGTGGTCCCCAAGTGCCGCTGTTCCTGCGAGACTGTTCTAGGGGTACGGGCCCGGCTGCTAGGTGAGTGTGTTGCGGACTGTCTGACTTAGTAGTTGTCCTCCGCCTGCTGTCCCTTGGAACGGCGGGCTGTGGGGACCCAGGCCGAGAGCAGTAGTCTGGTCCCTTTGGACTCTGGAGGCCGGAATCGGGGACAAGGGGCTGGACCTTGGCCGCAAGAGTTCGTTCTCCCCGTAGCTTTGGAAGATCCTTGGTCGTCTGGGACTCTGGGGGATCACAGTGGGGACGGAGGTGGTGCAGTCAGAGAGGCCTTAGCCACCAGGACTTTACACCCTGCGTGAGAGCCAGGATCCCTGTAGAATGGGCACGCTGCGGAGAGCAGCATCTCCTGGAGGCCTAGCCTGGAAGTCCAGACCCCAAGGCTACTTAGCGACCTTGGTGAGGATGCTCGGCCTTCCCAGAGGCGGCAGAAAGCCAATGCGTGTCAGTGGAACACAGCTGTCACCAGGCCACAAATAGCCGCTCAACATGACTGGTGGCTGCCCCCTCCCC